>NW_008239110.1:15940471-15990451 GCF_000691975.1 Corvus brachyrhynchos
AAAAGAGAGAGAGGGGGCGGTGGGGGGGGGGGGGAAACCTTTCTAATTTGGGGTGCAGTTCTTTAATCCAATGTGTTGAACCTAACCAATGGTTCTGTAAAGCTACAGCCAAAGAAAGCTTATGCGTCTGATTTAACTGTTTTGTTGTGACAAAATACCCACTTAACACATTTTTCTGTTTCAAGGCGCTATGCCACATTTATCTAACGTATGTAAACAAATAATACATTAAAACACATGCCATGTTCCATTTCAGTAGGATTTCTGAAACAAGACAAACAAAACCGAAACTACTTGCATAGCGTTTTGAAAAATATTGGTTATGCTACACATTATACTTTGGACAAATAGTAGTAAATCAACACCCAGAAGTGAAATTCAGATTGAATTCAATGCTACCAAGATAAGTACATCTGATGTTCCAGCTCTTTTTGGAAGACCAGACAGCTGCTGCTAATTTCCATGTCATTGTCCAAATACATGCTGTTAAGACCTCGTAATTAAGTCCGGGGACAAAGATGATGCTTTACTTTAAGGTTCATTTTTATCTTTATAAAAAACAAAAGTAAAAAACCTAGGCACATGCAAACACATGCTCGCTCATATACGCACAAGTCCCATTGCATGTACCATTTTTATTTAAAAGAGAAATGTGCTAACCAAGCAAATTTTGGCTTTGTTCTGATTTCTCTGTCACACAATGAACAACTGGTCATCTGGCTATGACAGAAAACATTGGTTAGCAACCTGGAAATGCATTGCAAGCTACTTGATATTTCAACCTGTATCAAAAAAGCATAACCATGTTTTGATAACTTATCACAACTTCCAGTACAGTACAAATAGTTTAATAATTCAGTTCATATAGGAAATAAATTTGGATCAATGTGCAGGGTTTGTCTCTCTCCCATGGAAAAACATATTGTTTCTCTGCATTTAAGATTTACATTAAAAAACATTAGAAATATAGTAACAAGAACTTGTAATCCACTTGGTTTACCATTATGGAAAAAGGGAAGGGTTAGGTAAAGGGGTTTTCTTTGGTGGTGGTATTATTATTCACCATTAATAAGTATTGTTTTATTTATTTTTTAAAAAAACATGGTGGGCGTTATGTTTGTGTGTTCTTTACAAGTGCAAGCATAGCATCAAGGGCAGCACATATTCACCCTATCAAAGAAGGCCAAATAGCATCCTGGAAGTAATTTCACAGCAGGACCTGTGGCAGTGCAGAGGGAAGACCAACACCAGCTTCCTCTACATCCCTTCCAAGGGCAGCAGCCCTTTCCAAGGAAAGCTGGAAAATGGACAGTGGCAGGGGGAAAAACAGCATTACAACCCTCTTGCCTACAGCTCTGGGTATAGCAGGAGTGGGAAGAAGGGAACAGAATTAGGGAAATACCAACTTTCAATTCATCAGAGTTAAACATGGCGTTTCAGGGATATCAGTGGCTGATTTTCTTTCAACCACTAAACCTCTGAATGAAAGAACAAGTTGCAAGTGCAGACATACAACAAAACACTTATACTGAATACAAAAGTTAACACAAAAGAAAGAAGGGGGGGTGGAAAGACAGATGGTGCAGGTTGTAACTCTTTCTTAACTCATTTATTGGAGGTTTGAAAGTTTACAGTAATCCCTTAAGCATGGTAGAAAAGAAGAGGGTGAGAAACAGGGCTTCAATCAAGTGAGAGAGTGTGGACCTGAGCATGTGTGCCTTTAAGATTTCACAAAGATAGAAGAAAAAAAAAAAAAATCAGACTAAATGAAGATTATCTGTCTCCATTCCTGCCTAGAAGTCCACAGCAGATTTTCATTTTTGAACTTTTGGTTGTTGGGTTTGTTTGTTTATTGCTGGGAAGTTTTTTTTTTCATTTTCAGATGAAATCTACTTGTGAAGTTAACCAGTCAACTGCAACACCTGAAGCTAATCAGGTACAACCAAATCAACTAATGATCAAACCTAGAAAAGTTACATGATATGAGCATAATGCACACCCAAAGGGCAGCCACATACACTAGATAAAAAGTGTTTTACTGCTGAAGCTTGACAGCTGGAAGATGCAGTATCATCACTCATTCCATTCTCCTTGTTTTCTATTCCTTGCAAAGTGCACTAGAAATGCCCTGGGCAAGCAGATCCTTTAGGTGTCTGCTGTTGAATCTGGCACAGCTGCTGTTTCTTCTTCCTTCCACAAAAAATCAGTGGCAGGATGATACCCCCAGAAACCCATACCTCTTGTTCTGTCTAGTACCTCAAGATGAATGCTACCAGAAATTCCCTAATATTTGATTTCTCTTTCAGTAACTCAACAATGCACTAGGAAGACTGGAATTACAGGACTTGTGCTATTTAATTTTTTTAAAGGCTTATCACAGTTATTCACATTGAACAAATATGCTTTCCTTTCTTGTAAGTAATTTCATTCCATAAATAGCAGCAAACTGCAACTACTATTTCCAGGTGAGAGTTATTTTCTTCCAACAGACACCACCTACTGAATAATTCACAACCTGTGAGACACATTCATTGCCTGGAGAACATAGTAAAGAGACCAAAATTGACAATTATGGCAAAAGTGTAAGCCAAGCCAAAAAGTTGACTCTAGACTAAAAATCTACATTATGAAATTTCTAAAGGTAAGTCACACACAAGCAGCAAGCAGGCACACACAACCACCCCCGGTAAATATGCTGTTCACACCACAGCAGGTCAGTAAAGTGACACTGCAACAACCCCATTAACTCCCCTGTTCTGCATTAGCAGGGGTGCCCACACAATCTGTACCTTCCATGAGCATGGAAAACATGTCTTTGCTCTGCCTTGCAGTTGTCTAGCACTAGCAGCACTGTTGGGCTTCCGTTTGCTGTTGCTTGTTTGCGACTCAAGGTGAGATGCAGTAATCCTGGCACGGGCATCAACAAAATCACAAAGGTTTCCAGTTACAGGACCCATTCCCGCAAATGAATAGTACATTCAAAGATCTCATGGATAACATACAAAAGGCTCCAGAAGACACCGAGACCACAATAAAACAAATCAAACGAAAAAACATCAGGAAAAAAACAGCTTAGGATGCACTTTTATGTAGTCAAGGTACTTCACAGAAGAAATCCACTCCAAAAAGTTTTATACCAATTCTTTAAATCTTCTAGGAGCTGCACATAAAGACATTTAAAGAAAATAGTGAAGGAGCTCCGTAACTGACTAGGAAAAGGGGAAGAACTCTCTAAGAGGAAAATAACGTGTCTGTAAAGACAGCAATGCAACTATCCCTGGCTTGGAGCCCAGAGAACTATCTGCCTGACTGTGTCATCACTTTATCTCCCACTGGGCAATTACCAGTTCACAAACTTCCCATCACTATCTTAGCACCAGAAAATTGTTCTACTTCAGATGGTGTTTCAGAACTTCCAGAATAGGGGTATAATTTACTTCACTCTGGTAAGATGGGGCAAGGAAGGTGGGGGTGACTTTAAAATGCTTTGTAATATCTTTTGGGCAAAGCAGAAAATTCAACAATACTTGTTTGTTTATTTCTTTAAATACACCGACCTTGTACATTTGATCAGAATTTGATTCTAGTGCAAATTAATTGATACACTGCCCCCTCATCTTTGAATTTTGATTATTTTCTCCTTCAGAGCAACTATCTCAGTTGTTTTTTCAATGTCACCTCAAACAAAGTCTAAACTTCAGAAAAGAAACACATACAGGGTAGAGAGAATTATAAAGATATGAGGTACTTATTTCTCTCTGAGGAGGTCATATCACCAGTCAACATGGGATTCCTATTACGTATTAGTCTGGATGAAGAACAGCTTTTGACTTTACTCCAAGCCTCGGGCTTGTTCATCATTTAGCATCAGAAAAAGAGAAAATATTTTAAATAAAACCATCAAAACAACCAATACATTATAGCATGGTGTGCACATACTCAAAAAATTCTTCCTGAGCATTTCATCTTGCACTTAATAACAAAAGTCAGAAAAGGACAAAAGAAAAGTTAAGTAGCTGCATAATTCTCAGTATAATTTTTTTTCCAGCTGTATTGGTTTTGGCTGGGGTAGAGTTCATTTTTTTCATAGTAGCTGGCATGTGGCAATGCTTTAGATTTGTGCTGGAAACAGTGTTGATAACACAGGGATGTTTTTGTTACTGCTGGGCAATGCTTGCACAGAGCCAAGGGCTGTTCTGCTTCTCACACCACCCCTCCAGTGAGTAGGCTGAGGATGCACAGGTTGAGAGGGGGCATAGCCAGGACATCTGACTCCACAAGCACACCAGTGACCAAAGGGATACCCCACACCTTATGGCATCATACTCAGCATATCAAGATGGGAGAAGAAAGAAAAAGGGGAGTCATTCGGACTGATGGCATTTGTCTTCCCAAGCCCTGTTACATGTGATGGAGCCCTGCTGTCCTGGAGACAGCTGAACACCTGCCTGCCCATGGGAAGTGGTGAATTAATTCCTTGTTTTGCTTTGCTTGCACTCACAGCTTTTGCTTTACCTATTAATCTGTCTTTATCTCAATTTAAAAATTTTCTTGCTTTTGCCCTTCCAATTCTCTTCCCCATCCCACCAGGGAGGCGGAAGGAAGTGAGGAAGGGACTGTGTGAGGCTTCATTGCCAACTGGGGTTAAACCACAACACCAAAGAGGCACTGGGGGTTGGGGGTGGTCAGGCAAAATCCAGACGTCGGACAGCATACAATGCTTCATAGCAAAAATTACCTAACACAGTATCTTATCAGTGTTGAATTGATGAGTTCAGACTTTTAAACTGAAAACCCTGATACTTCAAGGCCCATGAATTTGGAGACTGATTGGTTTCCAATTTTGAAGTGCAGAGATTTTAGTGAACTTTTTGATAATGATTCAATACTGCACTATTATATTTTTTCTTTTATTCTCTTTCACTTAGGGGTAGACTGGAAACCCCTAGCAGAGCACAATTCATTACTCAATCTTTTCAGAACCCATATAATGAAATGAAAGTATTATCAGTTTCTGCTTTCTTTTAACCATCTACTTCAAGCATATATCACTGATTTCTGCCATAATCCCCTTTCATTCATTTCACTTTTCATGTGAATAAAAGAGCCAAGTGGAAGAGTATATCATTGCAGCTCCTTCATAGTGTGATATTCACAATTTTTCTTAGAAAGGGATATGATCTTGCAGAAGCTGATAAAAATATTTCAAAATCTGAGCTTCTTATGTAACAAGTAATTATGCTTTTCAACTACAGACTAAAATCCTAAAAAAGAATAATCTCGACAAAAGGAACCATATCCAGAACTTCTTTATTTACACATGATGATTTAAGTCAATCTTGTATTTCTGAAAAAAATTAATCAGGCACTCCAAGATGGCTGATTAGCAATAGTGTGTTTTCCACTTCACTGCCTGACAGTGCTTGCAGTACGATAGGGAGGAGAATGCTACAGGCTTTTCATAATCTTGGTAATCAAGGTTAAAACAAAATTTGCATACCACCTTGCAGATGCGAGGAATGTTTCCTGGAAGAGTGCTGAGGTTAAAGTCACATATATCTCCCCAGAAATGAGGCACTGGCTAAAAGTATTATGTATTTATCTCAAAGTAAGCCCTCATGAGTTTACAACCAGTAGTGTTCCACTTAAGATTTTTAGGTAATTATCAAGGTAATACTAACCTCCAAATCTTTCACTGCCTTGGAAAACATCAAGCATCTACTAAATTTTCATCACTGCACCCTGAAGATAATCACTATTTTGCATGAACGGTGAAAAAAGGTCAAAATCTTCATCAGCCTCATTGGTACTGCATTATTTGATGGAAAGAGGATTGAAGAGTCTTGTATGTAGAGCCATGCAATTCCTTACAATACTTCAGTACTCCAAGTATAATATTTCTACTCTCCTTTCAGTTCGGATCATACATATAGCACAGGAAACCCAGAGCACAGTAGAACAAAAGAAACCTACACACAAATTTTAATATAACAAAGAAAAGCAGTGGAAAAGACTACTGAAAATTTTAAACAAAGGAAAAGGGAGGCAGTAAGCTGCTAACATTTCTTTTTTCAGCACATAAACTCTTTAGCTTCAGAATTCTGTAAATTCAATTTTTTTTCAACTCAGGACTAAGAATAGAGTAACAGAAGCAATTGCTCAGATTCCACAGTTCCTTAGCCTATCCAAAGTAGTTTTTTCTACACCCCTGCTGGAATGGAGTTTTAGGTGTTTTGTGGAGGCAGAGCCATCTCTGCTTGCAATGGTGAAGTACAGCTTGGATCAGTGACTTAGACACGGCTGACACATTTCACTTGATTAACAATAATTTCTGCTATTTTTAATTGTAAAAATTCTTTGATACTAATTTATCAGCTTAGCCCTTTTTTAATGCAGCAGACCCCAAAATAAATTAGGTCTCATCTATTTTGATAGGCTAACAAAAATCAAACCCACCAAGCTAGGAAAGCTATTACATACATCTCCTTAAGGCAATTTTAAAGTTCCTAAATAAAAAAAAAAAAAAAAAAAAAAAAAAAAATGTGGTGGGCAGGAGGAGACAACACAATAGGTGGGGGAGAGGCCAACAGCATATATTATCATTATTTATGTGTTTTCCCACTACCGTCATTCCCTTGTCCCTCAGGAAGCTCCTGTGCTCATAAATGAGCTAATTCTAGACAGAAAGAAAGCACGTTGTGGCTGGCCTGCAGAACATACCCTGCTGAAACAACGCCACAGACCTGAACTAACAGTCAAAGCCTGCTGGTCATTTCTAAGAAAAAATAAGGAGTTTCCAAGAAGTCTCCAATACTTATGGTGTTATTGAAAACCTAGATGCTGGCACTTCAGCTGTGATGAGGCTTGTTTGGGCAATGCTCACTTTCACTCCCTGCATTATGATTTCCCAGTTTGAATACTGGAATGAGTCAGTATTTGTACAAGTCCTTTGAGGGCTGTGAGTGCTTTGTGATCTGCAGAACTAAATTATTAAAATGGTTCTGGTAATCACTCTATTGGAAATTACGCCTTTTTTTGTCCTCACCAAATCAATAAATATCTTGGAAGAAATGAGACAGAAATGTGACAGATTTGCTTGCATGTATTCATGTTTATCCTAGCAGTTAAAAAAGCTGCTGTTGTTTTTGTACTAGCAAGGCTTGGAAAAGCAATAAGAAAGTTCATTATTTAAAAAGTCTCCCTCTGAGTAACTCTTCAATTAACTGTATAAAGAAGAAGTTTTCTGATTAAGTGCTGCCTAGCAAGTAATAGTCAGGAGAACACTTAGGGGTTTAGAAAATTTCTGATGAGAAAGCAACATCATTCCTCTTTGGAGATATTTTCAAACATTAGAGATAGTGGTAAGCAGTGAGGCAGTTAAAAGTGCTTTCATTTGGTGAAAACTATAAAAGAAAGAAGGAAAACAAAGGAGACAAACAAATGTATAAGCCATTTCATTGTGCATTAATGAACTAGAAAAAAATAGTTTATTGACAATCACCTTAAATTCTTAAAAGACACAAAGTATTCTCAAGGGAGTTATTCCTCAAAAGGAATGATAAAGAATGATGCACCTATACAAGGAACAATTCAGTGATTTATACTACCTACAAACAAGAGCTATTCCAAGTTTAGGAAAAAAAAAATCTCTCAGTTTATTAACTACTATCTTAGATTTCTTTAATTATACAGCTAACCCATATTTTACTAACATATTTTAGGAAACAATTTTTATATCTCTGCTAGAATGATACCAACCACCCCTCCAAAAATGTTCTAATTCATATTTTATTTCTGAGCACCCTTAGAAACTGGAAGAATTTAAAAGGCTTAATTTTAAATTTCAATTTAGAAACGTCTAAAATATTATGTTACCCCAGAGGAAAAGAGCCAAGAGAAATGGGTGTAGGAATAGTAGTGGCAGACAAAGATAGCTTTTATTTCTACAGCCAGGCAAAAACTTACACAAAATATGACCAAACTGATTTAAACAACCACAGAATAAAAAATATAAATTACATTTAGGAATCCAGAGAAAAAGCTAAGCACACATACTCTTGAGGGGTGGAAGGGGCTGGGCATCCACAACAGCTATTGCTGTCAGGCACATTCATGGGTCTAAAGCCTGCAGTGTGACCAACCTCCATTCACTTTTTTCCGTCTGGTTTACCCACCAGACCAAAAAGGCCCGTAATTCTTGAACTGCAAGTGGAGTCTCCTTTATATTAGTGAGGGTTTTGCAGAACTCTATCATATTTGTCTAAATTAGGTCTTTTCCCAAGCCAGATAACTTAGCGTATTTCAGCACTGCCTCTCACACATGGTTACAGACTGCTCTCCTCTGCCCCTGAACTCCTCCTCATGCTGAGATTTCCATCAGACAATTTTCACTGTCTTGCAACTCAACATCCAAGACTTACACAGAGAGCTGTAACAGTAACTGGCTGGCTGCTTATCAGTGTTGCTCAAAATTTTCAAATAAAGCGCTTTCTGCATTACATTATTTTTTCCTACCTAGTTAAAAAAGTTACACTAGCTCCAAGTTTATTTATAAAGTTTGTCTTTGGTATTATTATCAGTAATTTTCTGTGTTCCAAAATATTTTAAATAAAGGCCTATGAATACATCAGTCTTTTAGAATGTTGCTGATTTTTTTTTTTAATGATTTTTGTATTTTCTTGATGTTAGAGAGTATCTCAAGGTTAAAGTCCATATATAAAAAAGGACATTTGCCTTATAAATAGGAAGTTGGAGTTTGGGAGGGTGGGTTTCTTCTAAAGTTAGCCTATAACTCAGTTCTATGCAGTTCACGCAGGTGCTTTCCATTTCACTTGTGGCTTTCCTTCCTTAGCTATAATTAATGACTAAATCTCTTCTAACTCCCTGTCTTCCCAAACTTTTCTGCATACAGCTTGTTTACAGTCTCACATGTCTACGAGTTTGGAATAGTGATCTGATATCCAAAAAGGCAAAAATTCTCATATTTCACAAGAAATCTGTTTCCTACCTTATGTGGCATATGGCCCAACAGTACACACCATTACTTAATCTTCAGTCTACCATTCCCCGTTATACTTCTATTACAGTTTTGAGACCTTTCAAGATGATGAAGGAAAGTAATTTTCCAAGATCTTTGAGCAATTTAAACTTTTGCAAATCCTATAAATCATCAGTACTATAATAAAGAACAAATTAATTATCCAAATCAGGATTCACAATCCTGCAAGAGAATTATTTGGCTTTCCAGAGTTTTCCTGCAGTATTTTTGAGCTGATAAAAGACCTTTTGCTCAGTGCAGTTCAGTATTTTTACTTTGCTAGCTATACTTCCAGGTGCAACATCACGCCTATGAAGTCAGTATCCCAGCCAGCATGTTTGCTAAACTGCAGAACGCCATTACTGTATAGTGAATTTTTAAAGAACCATAAAGAAACAAAGTAATTAGTTTTTTACAAGTTTGAAATTTATGGTTCCAAGTCAAGAGTTTCTTTACCAGTTTCTGATATAAACATCAGGTTTGTAAAACCAAAAATGGAAAGCCCATGGTTCACATTGCAAAATGGACCTCATATGTGACCGAGCACAGACGTGATCCTGTGGAAGCAAAACAAATTTGCAAAACAGAGACTTTTGGGAGACTGCGTACAAAAAAACTAACAAACCACAAACAAACAAAATCAAAGTAAAAAGGAATGACATAGGTAGCAAGGGAAGTGGAAAAATGACTGTGGCAGAAGCAGAAAGGCCTCAGCAGTGGGATAATCCCTACTGTGCAAAGGAGGAGAGAACTTGGGGAAATGAACAGAAGCACTAGACAAAACAACTCATCCAGACAGGAATAAACATCTCAACCAAAATAAATTAATTACAGTAATAACCAACAAAGAAAACAAAGTGACAAAACTCCTAGTCAGTTACAAAGTTTAAACAATAAAAATCACAAAATATTTTTCCTTTGAAGAAAACTTGAGTCAGGTCAAATGTGGCATATATCCAACAGGGTGACAAAAAAAAGATTCCAGAACCAGCAAGGACCAAAATGAAATCAACTTGATCCCAAGGGATTCTCTAATCAAGCCCTTTTCTTCAAGAGTTCATCCTCATGTTAAACAAGCAGAATAGAAGCTGCAGATGTCTTGCTAGCAGGAGACAGAAGACAGATCATTACAGGACTTCTGAAACTCCGCGAGTGCAAAATACGACAAGTGAAGAATTACAGGCCCCAGGCTTGGAGAAACCCCCAGGAATAGTCCTAACATGGAATTAACATTGGAATTCCTTGTCATATATATTGTAAACACTAGAAGCTTAAATCATTGCCAAAAAAAAAAAAAAAAAAAAAAAAAAAAAAAAAGTACTAACAGGAATACAGAAAGGCACCACTTATGTTCTTAACTCAAAGTTCTTGAAACACATATATGTTCAAGGCTGGAAGTGTGTTCTGGGGGAGGTATGAGTTTGTCCTGTTCCTGAACTCTTCTACAAACTTCCACTCCTATCTGCCAGCAGAGACAGGGTACAAAACTAGGTAAAAAGTTTTATCCAGTAAAGCTACTATAATAAACTGTACTGTGTTTGTCAGAAAATAAATATATAAATAATTGCCCAGCAGAATATAGTTAAAGAAAGTTAAGGAATTTGATTTTTTTAAAAAATATATTCCTGTGAGTAAAAGGAGGTGTTAAATCCATCCAAAAATGCATAAGACTAATTTCTTTTTTATACTAGAGTGACATGTAAAAACACTGTGCTAGTTTGAGCAGCAGGCAATGAAGCTTCAACAGAGCACAGCAGAGGACAGAAATGCTCTTTAGGAGCTAATTAGCCAAGGTGCAGCACTGTTACTACAACTAACTTGGCCAGGCTGCTAACTTCCAAGTCACCACATGAGACTTCCTTAGAGTGAACCTGTGGTATTCAGCCCCTGATAATCTCTACTCTCCTCCTTCACTTAAAAGTGAAGGAAAGGGCAGTGAAGTTGACCTGATTGTAACAAAGTACATGCAAACAATTGTGCTCAGCAGTGATCTTTAGCAGTGACCTTGCTTGTACAGGCAGGGATCCAATTCCCAGATTAGTAAAGAACCACTTCCATCTTGTTATAGAAACCAGTGCTTATTTTCCTCAGTACTAGCTAAACTCACTGACCAACAGGTAGATAAAAGTGCCAAAATCACAAGGTACAACTGTACAGCATGGAACTCTAACAAGCAAAATGAAAAAAATATTTCCATTCCAAAGCATAACTCAACTCAAAACTAAGGAACAAACTAGAAACAAACAAACAAACAAAAATCTACCAAGAGCAATGTTGAACCTGAACCTTGAGAGTTGAAAGAACCAAAACCACAAAAATACCAACCCTGTTCGTGCAAACAAGCAGTTGTGCACAGATAGCATGCAGATTTCCCCTCCTGTTCATAAAAGCAATTGTGCAAGTTGGACACAAATCACAGCAGGTTGCATTAACAGTCCTCCAGTTCTACTCCAGGCTTATTTTTAATTTAAAAATAAACTGGGTTACACATGATTTCAATATTCTGTTGGACGACCAAGCAAAGGAAAGAATGAATTTAAGCAGAGTCTGTGGAGAGATAATGTGGAGGCTGTAACGTAAGTGAAAAATGGCCGTGTTGCTAAGATAAGGCTCCAACCACCAATCTCATTGTCAAGCCTGGCCATCTGTGAGCAGAAAACTGATTTACTGCATATAATGCTGCTATACTTGATCACTACTGTACTGTTATAAAAGGCTCCCGAGGTTTGTTTAAGGACACCAAATGGTACTTTCTAGCAACATAAAAAGGGTTAATAAAACACCTCTTCAAAAGCCAAGTTTTCTGGAACCAGGCTTCAGACCTTTAAATCAAATTTTACCCAGTTTCAATGCCACTGAAATTTCTTTATCAATAAAATTTCTTTATAGACAAAATTTCTTTATAAATAAAATCATTAAAACCACAGAAACAAAACCCCCAAAAAATCCCATAAAATGATAGTAAGTTACATAATTTTCACTGTATAAGTAAGGCTGCTTGCACTGAAGCTTATTCATGGATGTTATTTTGATGGTGGGCAATTGCAACAAACTTTAGATAAAGGCACTTTTAAGAAGCAATCCTACAGTACCACTATTCAACAAAACCATTAATAAAGCAGCCACTTTCTGTCATTTAATAACTACTCTGGAGATCCAAACTCTTTGCAAGAGCACTGATGAAGAATATTTAGATAGGGGCCTGTAAGCACATTGTGGTGTAACACCTCATGGTGTAACAACTCAGATGAGCACATGTAATCCAACTCTTCCCACACCTACACGCCAGAACAAAAATGCCCATGTATGAGATTTATCCTTCACATCAAATACCCACTGAGTAAAACAGCTGCAGGTACTTTCTTAGGTTAATCAAACAAATCAAATAACAGCATCTAGTAATAACAAAACAAATTTTCCCTCCAAACAACAGGTCTACACTGCGGGTGGTTTTGTCCCATAGCAAACAAACAGGGAAAAAAACACATCCTGAACAGCTGCTCATTAGGTGAGCACCATTCTGCCTGCACAGCAAATGAAGCAAATGTCATGTGGAAAAAACCATAGTTTACAGTCATGTAATTAGACATGGTAACACAGGCATATACAAAAGAGGAGGGACGACAAGTACAAATTACAGTTGCACAGGCAATTTATTTCTGGGAGTTTATAATTTTTGATGCTCCTGGACTTCAACCTTACCATTTCTTTTAACAAGGCTTTTTTCCAGCTATTTTTTTTTCCTATTATACAGTAATAGATAACTATGAACATTCACCCGCTATAAAAAATATCCATTCCCACATAATTATTTATACTGAATGGAACACTTCATTTCAGGACATTGGGGGAATACTCCATCAGAACAGACTAAAACAACACAAAGTGAATAGGACCTTGCAGTAAATATTATAAAGTGGCGTGAATTTATGGCAAGTTTACCTGATACTCATTCGGCCAGAAAGTGCTGACAGCCAACTCTGCTCGAAGCCAGTCTTTGCCGGTGGAGCCAGTGACATTCCAGATGGGATTAGCCAGTGGTCCTTTGTTCACCCTAACGAGGATATTCAAAGTGCCTGGGTTTCCTCCATTCTTGCTGTACAGAAGGTAGCTGAAATCGATGCAGTGAGTATCGTTTTCTTTCATTGTTGGAAGCTGAAGTCGAGTCTTTTCTCCAGGGTCATGGTCTGAGGAAATCACTATCATATATGATCCTAAGGGAGGGGAGAGGGGGAAAGAGGGAAAATAAAGGCGGTAGTAAGGAAAAAGATAAATACTAAGAAACTGATTATTCACTGTGAAAAATGATGAAATGCATAGGTTTTCTTATCCCAGAAACATCAAAATGAAATCCAGCAAGCTATAAAATGGCTTAAAACATGACTGAAGCAGTATCTACAGAAGATATCACATACCTCTGAGTACCTATCTAGATGCCTCCACCTACAAACTTTTCTCTCGTTTTAGGATCAGATAATTGGAAATAGTATCACAGATGGACAGGGGAAAAAATAACAAGAGAAGAAAAGCATAATCATTATTCTGAGGTCACTGAGGCCAAAATACTCTCACCTTGCTCTGCAGATTTTCTGAAAATAAAACGAAAAATAAGGTTCACATTCCTCAATGCAGCTTTATCACACCTTTTTCTACCCCCCAAAAAAGAGGCAGACTCGAATCTGAGATATATTAGCAGTGGAAATAGCTGACTTAGGACACCAAGCTGAACTTGTTTGGAAAAGTTTTGTTTGCTCCTCCATTTTCCAACGGATTTAAGGGGATAACAGAAGTTTCTATAGCTAGAAGAGTGTCCACCTTGTAAATGTGTGTTACAAATATACACAAAGTAAAACAGGCTGTGCCTGTCTAGCTACAAAGGCAGAAAGAGGAAATCATATGTTTCAGCGGGTTATACAGGCAATAATGATGAATCAGTCTGTCCTGCTGTCCTTCAGAATGGATGGTAAAGACAGGCTGCCATCTAACCTAGCCCAGAGCTGATCCATTTCTTCAAGAGGGACAGCTCCATACCAGGCACTACCTGGTTAATGAACCTCAGAGAAAAAAACTTGCTAGATAGGGCATGCCAGGCCAAACTTTCCAACCAAGTGAGAAAATCCAATTCAACATATGATCTAAATCATTGCTACAGGAAAATTTCTTAACCAAAATTTACCTTCATATCTGCTTAATGATTCCAGAACCTTCCTGTTGATGGATTTTCCTTTTCTTTTCAGTCCTAAAGGGCATCACAATAAAGAGCCTTTCCTCGTGAGGAAAGTTCAGGTTAAATCCATCAAAAATAGAGAAAAAATTTAACCTAAAGTTAAAAAAGTAATGGATATGTGAGCATTTGCCCAAATGAGTAGTCTTGCAGAAGTCCTGGGAGTATGTGCATGAATACTGGTAAAAAATCTTCTCTGAAGTATAGTCATATAAATTATTACCATTTTGTACGTCAAATGTTATCCTTTGAGTTTTAGACAACAAGGAACTATTGTGTTCTAGTATGTCCTAAACAGTTGTATTAGGCATTCTGAAAATTGTTCACAAGCTGTTGCTCAGGAAAAGATGAAAATTTATGTACATGGAATTAAATCATCTGTGTGAGGGGCTAATTTAGCATCTTTACTAGCCTGTAAAGCAAGTCTGTGCTAAAAAATTTAGGAAAAAAGTGAGAAAGAAATATTTTAGAAGGAAAGCTGCTCTTATTAAAGCACAGTGCATTGAAATCTATATTTTTAGTAGTCATCTTAAAGAAAGGGTTTAAAGAAAATTACTATAATGTAACATAAGCAAGTAGTTCATATTAAGAATTATATACAGAATCCATTATTTTATTTACTTTTTGTTAGAGAATTTGGTAAAATAGCAACTCCTGGTTATTTCTTCATCATTAATACCCATTTATAAAGACACAAAAGAATCATATTATAATATTTAGATTTGCTGTTACTTTAAATCTTTAAAGATTATGGTCTAGAATCAGTTGATGATTGCCTGAGAAAGTGTTTGTAAACCACATCCACTGGTGTGTAATTTTTATGCCCCCTGCCTCTAGAATAAACTTAGTAATATGCTAGTTTGTAATCTCTATTTTAGTAATATATATGTTCTTACAAGCACCTGATCATCAGACTAGAGAATAAGATTTTCAAAAGTTTTGTTACTAAATACTATGAATGTGGCAGGGGGAGGCTGTACATCAGTAATTTGGGGTTTTTTCCTTCTACATAAGAGTTAGAAAACTGAAAAGGGTCGGTGAAAAATGACAGATTGCTTCCCACACTGTTAGCACTGATTATCCATGGACATCTAAATTGCCTCTTTGCCTTTCTTACTTGTGTTTTGCAAATATTTTAAAGCAATACACAAAAAGCAACTCAAGTCTTTCCTACCAAAAAAAAAAACACCCCAAAAAAAAAAAAAAACCACTAAAAAATCCCCATTTACTTCTAATATTTCTAAAGCTAAGATACAGAAGAAGATAAACCCGCCAACATTTTCTGAAGTCAGTCTGGGGGGGAAAGGAAGAAACAGAATATAACCTTTGCAGAATCAACCTTTGCAGATTTTTAAAATGTTTCTCCCAACTTCTCTTAAAACCACTGGAAGGAAAAGAAAATCAAATTCAAATTATAACAAATAAACTAGAAGTATTTAAAGATCTTGTTTCTAAAGTAGGGGAATCTGCTATAGCCTTTGGAAGCTTCAACATACATTTTTTAGCATATCAACATATTTTATAGTACTCCACTTTCTCAGTCTCATTTTTCATCATTTAAAAATACTTAGCAATGAATTTGCATACATCTATCTACATGTTAGTCCTACAGCACTTCATGAAATGCTCCAGACAGCACTCATAGACCATTTATCACAAAGCCAAGGCATCTGTTCAGCATCTTAAAAACTACTTTCCTTCTCCTCCTTTTTTTAAACTTAAGCAGCTGTATTATGCAACTGTACAGGATTCTGCTCCTTTCTCAGTCATCTACCTACTCCAAGAAAATCAGAAGCCAATGCCAGAGCAAACTATACAGCAAAATGATATCTTTGGAAAACATACAAAATACTTTCTTACACCTTTCATAAGAAAGTCATTCTTTACTTGTAAAGAAATACAATATGTTTGAAAGAGTTAGTAGTTTTGCCTCATTTATATATGCTTGCAATACCATAATATTAATTATTAATAATTATATTATTGTAAAATCTTCATGATATCTTAAGATATTACTGGACTTGGCAGAAATGCAAAGTATAAACAATGGAACTGCTCACAATCTCATTAATTCCTGAGATTAACTAATTGTTTGAGATTTTCAGTGAGAGATTAGAGCAAATGTTACAGCTCACTATTCACGGTGGTGCTACAGGCTGGAGCAGGGACATAGGGTGAGAAGGAAGGAGCAGCAGACACCAAGTGCAATGGATTGACTGCAGCCCCCAGTTCCAATCCCCCTGTGCCTGGGGTTAGTTTTCCCCCAAGGTGAATCTGTTTTTGTCTGTGACAGTAACTGATGATTTACAAAATAAGTGATCTCCCTGTCGTTTTCTCAACCCATGAGCTTGCCCACCCTATTTTCCCCCTTGTGCTGCTGAGGAAAGGACCAAAAAAGGGCAGGGTGAGGGGCTAGCCAAGGTCAACACACCACAAATGCCAGAAAGGTAAAGAGCAGCAGTTAGTGTTAGTACTAAGTGTGTTATTAAATCCCAGTAGAGCCAGGCTCTGTGATTTTTTTTCCCCCGTTGTTACTGGCCTAGCAAGGTCAGGCACAAGCAGATGTAAAATGCTACATACACCTATTTCCCTTGAAAACAAGGAAGAAAAAACACTACTCTGTGTTCTGTTTCCACTAAGGTTTTACAAGAAGAAAGTCAGTTGCAAGTGAGTTACTCCATTAAATACCAAAACGGTTAAAAAAGAAAAATTCAAGAAAATTTTAAAAAATAAACAAAACCAAACCAACATATTTGGGGCAATGGAGAAAGAAAAACTTAACATGAAAGAGCAGAAGTTCATTGTTTCTTCTTACAAGACAGAAAGGGTGAATTTCAAATTTGGATGATGCTGCAAAAAAATGTAAGAAGTATCCAAAGTCATCATTTATGCCTGGACAAATACCCATCGTTCTTAAATATTCCTTTCACTCCCTATTATTTCACCATGCTCCAGTATGTCGTCTTTAGTTCCTCTGGCAGTTAGAGCCATTACAAAAGGCACACAACTCATCAGTAACATTTTTCTTGAAATTTTTTCTTGTGGTTTGACAGTGATTTTGTTTCATTGTTCTTTCAGTAATTCCCAGAAGAATCTTCTTCATTCTTGCAAATGTACAATCTTTAAGAGTTATATGTTCTCTTTCTCCCAAGAAGCTCAAGTGTTAATTTTTCCTACTTGAATGTAGTTTAGATTTCTCCAAATCAAACTCAATCCTCTCATTTAGCTTTTCTTCTCTGAAGTGCCTTCTATCTATTTGCCAGTTAATAGCTTCTAATGTTATTCCTGATGTAAAAGGTCAATCCAATTCTCTCCTACACAAAATGGAAACAACAGACTATGAAACAGCTAAATGGCACTGCCTCCTAAGCTTTGATCCAGTTCATGCAAACAGTTCAGCTTTAGGATCAGTCTTTCAGGAAGATTTTGATGCCTATTCGTCATTAAATTCATGAACTTGCTAAAGGGCATCTACACGGCTATGGAATAAGAGCTACTAGACTTTCCCTGAGCCATGTTATTAAACACAGCTGTATATACCTCATAGATTTCACTGTCTTTTATTTATTTTGATAAGCACTAAACTTGATGCCCTAGTTCAGTGGCAAGGACAGATCATTTCAGAATAAATGAATTCTTTAACTAATTGATTGTGAAAAGTCTTAGTTTTTATCCCCTACTGAAAACCAAGCTCTCTTATCATCCAGCAGTTAACTGAAGGTAAGAACTCATGCTAAGATTAAAAAAAAATCCTTAAATAAAATAAAATTTGCCTTCTGTAAGGTACCAATGTGACAGAGCAGTTTCCCAATCAAATTATTTTCTCTCACTTCCTTGCTTCCTGAAAAACGGGTTTGTATTTGAAGTGTGAAACTTGTAATTTTCAGCAGGCTGGTCTTCAGCTCCTGCAAATCCGCTTTCCTCCAAACAAGAACTAACCATCAAACCATCTCCATTTTAGGGACATACTGTGGTAATTTCTCTGCCTGTGAATGTGCTCCTTCAGTTACTAGGACTTTCAGCTTCAGGTGGGAAAAAAATAGTTCAGAACATTACAAATTTCATATGCAACTAGATTTAAAGGTACAGAAGTAGATTCAATTTTGTGGTTTGCTGGTGGGGGAGAAAAAACCTGACTATATACATCCCCTTTTGGTAGAGCATAATGTGAAGATGCTTAAATAGATTCACAGAAAAAGATCAGCTGAAAAGAAGTCTTCCCCATAAAATTAGAAGAATGGGTTTTCTTCACTTCATGGCAATGTCAACTACATGAAATGGAGGGTCCAGGCACTTATGTGCCTTATCCTAAAGCTCGAGACTCCGTGACCTTTTTGTCTTTTGATAATGACTGTGTAACATAGTCCCTGATTATGTTTTACGCAACATTTATGAGAGACTGCAGGCAATGAACAGGCACTAAAACAGAGAAATAGGCTTGCAACTGGAAGCAGGCTGCGAAGAGAAGTTCAAAACCATCGATATTAATTCACAGAATTATTTCACACTCAATAGTATTTATGCCTATTTTGTTCTTTGGAGAGTGTCTCCCCTGTGACAATTTGAGAAAGTCCTCTACTTGTATTTCTTTTTTGTAATTTGCAAGAAAGGAAAAAATAAAGGCTAATGGAAAAAAGTCAAAAGCTCCTAAATCTTTCTTCTTGCAGGAAGCATATTCTTTTCAAAAGAAAAAAGACAAAGCCTATGAATATGTTAAATATACTCCAGGTAAACCTCCATGTGCTTGGGTTTAATAAAACCTCAAACTATTATAGCCTTTTTGTTCTCTTCTGCCCTTGATTACCTAACATACAGTAAATGTCTGCAGCCCTAGGATAGGGGGAAAAGAAAAAAAAAGCAAAAAACCCAAGGAAATTATGAAGAAAACTACAGACATTGTTAGGGTTTTTAGTTTTAGGGCCCTGCACCATCAGTTAAGGATACTCCTTAAGGAGTGTGTCTGGAGAAAAATGTTACTTTGTAACACTATAGTCCCACTTAAGATACATTACTTGATACACACTTGAAACATTCAATATAATTATATCCTGATTTTACCTCTTTTTGTCTTAAAAAATTCAAAAATAATGTTATTGGTGTAAACAACACAAAATTTCTACAAAATTTCTTTAGATGGCTATAACTCAAGAGGTATTTTTCCATTTACTTCACTTGTTTACAATATCATTCCCTATGCAAGACTCATATTGTTGAAGGCTTGTTTCAATTTCTTTATATATTGTCAAAGTGAAAGTAGGGGGTTACTCAGGATCATGAATTTCAACTTCATTACCTAGCCCAGTTCCAAAGCACCACAAGTCAAATGCAAGTCAAGATAAGACACTCAATTTAATACAGAGATTTAAAATAACAACAAAAATACACCACACAGGCAGGGGAAATTTTTCTGGAGAATGCAAATCTTTTTGGGGTTTCCTACTTCCTGCAGAGAAGGAGAATTATTAAAAGAACCAAGCCAAGGCAGGTTATTAAGCTACATTGTATAAATAAAAGCAGAGCACTTTCTCAATTTGAACAGAAACTCAGCCTCATGGACTGCAAGAGCTCATCAATTCATCAATTTCACGCTGGTATTGCAATTTCACAGAAGGAGAAAAGGTGTCCTGCCCTCCAGGCTGTAGTCATTGATGCCAAAAGCCCTGCTCTACCAGCAAGGTCATGCAACTGGGATTCCCCCATTAACCACACCCACGGAGGTCAAGCAACAGGGACGCAGCCTGACAAGACAGCGCAGCACAAGACTGACCCAGGCAAGACAAATGAAAACAGCACCAGATCAGCCACAGAATTAATATCATGGGCACTACAACACTTTACCTGTATTTACACCTATGATTCTACTGTCGTGATACTAATATCATTCATGACTTGTTCAATTCCATGAGAACAGGAAAATGTTTGCAATTAAAAGAGAAAAAGAGAAAGGAAAAACCTCTACGTTTCAAAGGCCTGCAGTATTTGTAACAAAGTTCATTATGAACTTCTGACTAAAAGTTGTTCCTTGGGCTAGATGTAGCTACAAAAGTTTTGTTCTCCATACTAACATTTTACAAATGAATAAATACAAAAAATACACACTTTGGAAGTGTTGGAATTTGTAGTTTTCTCATACATAACACCAACATCCCATGGATTTGTTCATACTGATGCAGAGAAAATAGGCCATGATGACATACCAGTTTCTGAGGTATGATAATTTTCTCCCTCTTTTTTCACGTGATGGACCTTTAGCTAATATGTAGACTTTAAGCACTCCAAAACTTGAGACAGAAAAATTCCAGCAACTGAAATTTGCAATGCATCTTGTAGAGTCTGTACAAGAGAGCATACATGTTGTGTTGTGCTGCTCTGAACTGCCTCTTCCAACAAAGCAGTCAGAAAATGACATTTGATATAGTCCATCAGGCAAGCTTATGGAAGGACAGCGTTACGGAACAGTAAGCTGCATTTCAGTAACCAAAAGGCACATGGAATAGTTTCATACTTGTTTAGGGATTAAGCGAGGCACTCTGTCATGAATTTTTAACATCGGAGTCCGTGAATGGATGGCTAAGACAAAAGTAACAACAGCTCTGAACTGTCTGAATTTCTGCTGCAAACCCATAAATAACCCAGACATGGTGGCACAGTGACTCCAGGATGCTTCTCAGTCACCCAGGGGCTGATCTGGCTGCCCAAAGAGGAGACAGCTTTTCTTCATTCATTGGCCAGCTTTCCTTCTGGAAGAAAATGTCTTTTCTATGCAAAATTTCCAAGAAACTTCCAACTCTAGATTACTATCAACTCAGGATGAAGCCTTCCACTTGGGATATCAAATAACTGGGTACCATTTGTGCCTGCACAGCCCAGCACCAGTCAGATGTTTTAATCTGCAGTTCCCAGAGCAGCAGCTAAAGTTGCCAAACCCCAAGGCACTCCTGCACCTCCTGGGAAAATTTCAGTCCCATGAAGACACCAACACCTACGAACACTTGCAACAACTTCACTGTGTGAAAAACATGTACGGAAGTGCTTAAATCCATTTTACTTCACCATTCCTGTAAGCTGCTCTGATATTACTTGACTGAATAATGCAGTCAGTAAGGTACAAACAGACATCTCCCTCTGTGTTGGCTTTTTTCCACCCATTTTTTGACAGACCCTCCAGGATGAAAGACCAGTGTTGGCCATTCTGTATCCACCTACAGGTCTAGGATGCCGCCATATCACCACCACCACTGAACATTCAGCATTTAGATTTTTCAGATGCTGATAAAAGAGACATGCTTTACTGAGAATGTTACAAGAGATGGAGATCAAATTATCTATTTCTGTGGAGTATTATTTATTTGAAAAGAAATTAAAGTGATATATGAAGCTATTAAAGTATTCTAGGGCAGACAGTCTTATAGAAAATGTCAGTGCTGAGCGCTTGCTTAAGTCTTTGGTGTGCTGATGTGTGTTTGCTGCAGTGCACAAAAAAACTTCACAAAAAAAGGTCACAAAAAATTCACAAATGTCAGTCAAGGTGACCTAAAAGCTCACAACCACTGAAATTCACAGGACTTTTACTCCTACCTTGTGCCCTCCTCCATCTATGTTCATCAGACCCTTGCAAAGCAGCACACAAATCCAGTAATAAATGACCTAGGTCTCCTGTGCCCTCCTCTTGAGAGAGAAAAGTTTGATTTCTTCCTAGGTGAGGGAAATGAACTGACCCCTGGAAAAGCCCAAGAACCAGAGCCACATCAAGATAAGAGAGGAAACAGAAGTTGTAACACAGATAGACAAGTGGGATACTCCCCATTAAAAAAAATAGTTACAAGTAACTTCTTGCAATTATCTTGAAATTATTTAGAGAAAGGCGACTCAAAAGGAGTCTTTAGGACTGTTTTTTTTTCATTGCCAGCTAAAAAATACTCTGCAAACACTCTAGGCTTTTTTCTCCTTCTAAGTGGCATTTAGATTTTAACTGAATAGGAAAATATAATTTTTGGATGCACATTCACACTCAGAGCGTCTTTAACACACTAGTCATTCTTCCAAAAGCAACAGTATTAAAAGTGCATTGAGAAGATATTTACTCCTATCAGCTTAAAACACTGAAACTGAAAACAGAAACAAAACTGGTCATTCCCTGGATAAGCACGTGACAGGAGAAAATAAGAATTAACAATCTGCTGAGAATACTACTCCCAAGCATCACCAACAGTTAAATAAAGGCTCATTGTCATATGTGACAGTGGATTACAACTGCTATTACAGACCTTCAGAAGAGGAAATTAAACGTCCTATTTTTTTTATAGTAGTCTAAGAATTTATTTAAAGCATGGGAGGTTTGTAAAATATTTTCACTGGGTTTTTTAGGGGTTTTTTGGTAACAGGAAGAATATTCATTCCTTTATTTTCAACCACTTTTTCTTGGCACCAAATAGTTATGTTTCCTGTTATGAAATCAATTTTTCTCAGAACATTGTTTTATGCAACAGTGACCTGAAGAGTCTTTGTTATTTCCAGGTTTTGTTGCTTTTACAGGTGTAGGACCTACACTTAAGGAGTTGTATATTCCTTGGTTAAATGCACAACATGAATTAAGAACCAACTGCTGAGAAGGACTACCACTGATAGGAGTTCTGAAAAACAATATAAAACAATACTTAAATAGTGGAAAAAATATTCACCCTATGCATTCAGAAGACAGATTTAATAGCAATTTTTTTGCTGTTCTTCAAAATATTATCTGAACTCCCCTCTGAAGTACATACTTCACTTCGTAGTGACTCACGCTCAAGATGAGAAACAACCAGAAGTCAAGCCTTTGAGAATACAACTGCAGTACTCTCTAATGAACTCAAGTACTTGCTTAAGGAAAAAAGCTGGAAACCTTGAAATTTATTAGCTTCCAAGGAAGTCTTCCATCTGTCTTCCAGACCATCAACACATGGTTATGCATATTTGTAAAATAAAATCTTGAGCAATTTAACAAGCGTGGTGTGTTGACACTGAATGCCCCATAAAGAGCTGAATATTACATAGATGGAAAGGAAGAGGCTTAAAAAAGGATCATATACAGACAGTTAGTTCTGGAATTTATTTTGATTTTCCAGTTACTGATGGTAATGTTGATCTTGCAAGTGCAAGCAATCCTATAGTGCATATCTCTATGATAATTATAATAAATAATTTAACAATACCTAAAGAGAACAGTCAAAATCCATGAATCATGCATATGCAAAAAACACACTAAGGAATGCACTGCCCAAGAGTATGGAGATTCGTACAACACTATATTAATTACCACAGAAACAAGATTAAAAACCCCAAATACATGTTGCACACCAGAAAGAATTCATACAGACTGTGAAAATTTTAAAAAATGGACAAAAACCCCCCACCCAAAACATGGTTAAAACATTTGTCTTGATACCTAGGAAGGCTTACAAAATACATTAAAACCCTAAGTTCAGGAGTTAGAATTCCTTGCTCTCCTAGATGCTGGAGCTCGCAGTCAAGACAGAGACATGGGATATATGGTGTGTGACAACTCTCATCATGCTTCACCACTTGCTAACATCCCTCCACTCCCAGACATCAACTCTTCTCTCCCAAACACTTTAACTGATTAGCATTAAGACATTACACCCAGAGTCATGGCTATAACCTACACCTAGTTTGATGCCTGCTGCATCTCCATCAGCCATGATGGAGCCCAGGATGCCTGAGAGGTCATTATGTTTTCCATCCGAATTAGTTGTTTTAAAATAAATGAATAAACTCTCCTTATAAAACCCTTGCCCTTCAAATTATATTAGCAGCTCGACTGGTCTTACACTCTAGTACACACCATCTTTCTTCTACAGGGAAATACTTCTGAAATGGATGGAAACAACCATATTTATTATAAAAACCACTCATGCTAGCACAGTAGCATTTTTTATAGTGTTTTGAAAGAAATAATCGGACTCAGTGTCCAGCAATAGGAGAACAGCAAGGGGAAAGACTGCATATGAACTAGGACTGCTGTTTCAGACAAAACTTGAAGTTCAACAGCTATTAATGGGGTTTGGTCATTTTTCTTGTTTGGGGGAGTTTTGTTTTCATCTCAGAACACATCTCAGTTTATAAAGATTCGCATCTTTCCTCCTGATACCACATTTTCCAATTCATGAACATTTGAAACAGCTTTTTGCTTCCAAATAGTGAGTTTATACATGCTAATCCTATTTAATACCTCCTCTGTTTTGAATACTGAAGTTCACAATGCCAGCAAAATACTAAACATATGCATCCAAGCCCATAATATATAGCTGGTAACTTCATGCACATGGAACAATTTCTTGGCAGCAAGTAATATGATTAACCTAGACTTCTGGAAAGTACAAAAAACCTGATAAATCTACCCAAATATGTACCATATGAAGGATGAGAACCTTGCCTCCATTTCAGACAATTTGTGAACTTTTAACACTAATATTCATTAGCCAAACATTGTAATTAATTATTAGGACTACTAGGACATTGAAGTCATGTTCCAAAGGTAATTTAATGCAAATATATTCTGTGATTTATTTCCCACTTTTGTTTTCTCCAGTGGAACCATACAGATATCAGAGTACCAAGTCATCCAGGAAGCTATTTTCTTTTCTTTTTTCAGCTGCAATTAGGCTTTTAAACAAAGGTTTTGCAGCTGTACTTCCTAAGGGAATGTATAACTTATCCTGAACTAAGAGTATAATTTCAGTCCCTGAAACTTCCCTTTCAAAATTAGAATTTGCTGAAACCATAGAGGAAAACTAAAGTTGTTAACAACCATGAATCATAACACTGCCTTCAAATGTGTTGAATGTCCAAATCAAATACTCAGAAGTCAAGTAGCATCTGAGAAAAGAAGAGCGATAGTATTATGGTATTGTCTTTTAACACTAAACTATTCTAAAAACAAGAAAAATCTCTGTGAAGGGAATATCAAACAAATTTAGAAAACAAGTACAGCTGTTAATAATGAGAGAGTAGTTACTAAAATAGGTTATTTTTAAAAAAGATCAAATATTTATTTCCTGTTATGTTTTACCTATCAACCCTCTTGAGACTAACCAAGGACTAATCAGAATCTTCCCTATACAGAATGGAAATGCACAGCACTTAGGGGAAAGAAAAGGGATTTTGACTCTTTCCAACAGAAAGAGATAAAAATAGGCAATAGATTCTGTGTATGTTTTTTTCTCATAAAGAGAAGACAAAACTGTTCCTGGTATTTATGCACATAGCAACACTTCAGGACAAAAGACTGTGACAGTAGTTAGCAGAACACTTACGACTCTGGTAAGAGACAGTTATTAAGCACTCAATCCCAGAATTCAATTAACATTATCTCTAATCATCAACCTGAATCTCTCTTACTGCAATTTAAGATTATTACTGCTTAACCTATCACCAGCCAAAATGAAGTTTAGGTTACCCCCGTCTTTGCACCAACCCTTAACTTTTTGAAAGTTTCCATTTCCTTTTTCTCTCCAGTAGAAGAAACAATCCTAATTTTCTTTGGACTTTGCACAGAGGAAAGGCTGCTGTTCATCCCTCTGTCATTTCTGCTGCTTTCCTCTGAGATTTCCCAGAACAGGCATTTTCCTTCCATACTCCAAACTGAATAAAAATACCTATTCTTCTAACTGCACTAAGAAAAAAAAAACCCTGAAAAGATTATTTAATATATGTTTACACAGAACACTGCTTACAAACCAATTCTGTCTGCCTTTTTCACAATGGAGTAATAAGCCTGCACAGTTTCACCAAATAATTTCTTCTTCATTATTTTTCAATTCTTCTTGATGAGTACTACCCCAGTGCACCATAATAATTTTTGAACCCCAGATTACCCTCAAATAGGCTCACAGGTATAACCTGAATAGCCTCAGCCAAAGAACATTTGTTATTTCATCATCCATGGCACTAACAAAAACAATAAGAAAGACTGGATGCTATCAGTGTTTTCCAAGCAGCTTTTCATCTGCCATAAAACCTTTTCAGTTTCATCAAATGTTTCTTTCCTAAGCTTAATGAAGTAAGCCTCACAGGCTAAGAGGTGTGGTATCTACTGCGTCACTCTCTTCTCCTTATATATTTAGAGAAATAAATTTGCACTTCATTAAACATTATAGAACTTCCTTCTTGGTACTCTCCTGTATTTGTACCTTGGCTCACTACCCCTTTAAATATACTGTCAAGACATGGTTATGGAGCTGAAGATCATCAGTTCTGGTGGACAGAAGACACTTCATTTCAATGCCTGCTCCTAAAATGGCCAGGTCAGCAGCAAGAGCAGCTATTCCCTGGCCCCGGGCACTCACAGGTAACTCCATTCAGGCCATCCAGACTGGCCCACAGCCTCCCACACCCTTGAGTCTTGCGTGTCCCCTGCACAGCTCTGAAACTGTCCTTTCACATGACCCTCCGTCCTTTCTTAGTTCAAAATGGTGGAACTGGGAAAGGGGGGGCGAGAGGACCACAGTTCGGCAGCTTCTGCAGTACAATGACAAGGCCATTGACAGCTACCACAGGGTAGACTTTTGGAAGGAAAAGACATGCTGGAACACTGGTGGACAACACAAGGCATAAACTGGAAGACAGCATAGCATGCGTACTGGCAGCCGAGCAGTGTCCAGAACTGCACCCTGAATGCTTGGACATCAGGTAACACCAGGCCAGCATGGAGGGGCTGCACAACCAGGGGACATGAGGGAATGATGAGATCACCCAGTAAACATATCAGGCTTTCTTTAGATGCACCTTCTTAAACTACAGTGGTGTGCAAGCAAAGAAACTCACAGCTCTGGGAAATCTTTGCCCCTATTAAAGCAAAGTTACCCGTGACACAGCAATTTCATTTTGAGTATTAATTCATCAAGCAAAAATTAGACACTAACAATAGAAATTAGTTAGACATGTTCACATAATTACATAGGAATCAATTGTTTGGGTTGGGGGCTTTTTTGGCTTGCTGGTTTTGGGAAAGCTGTGAATAGCCAAGTACTTGATTGCAGATAGTGGCAAGGTGGAAAAGAAATCCATCAGTTATCATTGCAAGAAGGCATTCTGGCTCTATACCACTGCCATCTCACATTCCTTTCTCCAGTGTTCTCATTATTACATAAAAGATACATAAACATCTAAATAAACGGATTCACAGACCCGCAGGACCAAGCAAGCTGCTGTTTCATCTGAAGAAAATGCAAAACAAAAAACCAAATAAATACCTTCAAAAGCTGAAAATAATTTTAAAGTCTATACAGCTAATAAAACCCATTAATTTCTTTTAATGCCAGGTACAAATTATGATTTTAGTTGTAAATTTACTAAGAAAGGTAACAGAATAAAAATAATACCTTGAAAGATGTAAGACCTATTTTGAAAGAAGCACTTTTTTCCTTTAATATTATCAAGCATTTTTGTAACATTCAACACAGCAAGGGTGAGGCAAGGCCTGAAGCAGCCATATGGTTCAGTTATTTAGCAAAACAGGAATTAAGACAGCGCAGGTGGCTATGGAAGTATTCAGTGATGTTTAATTTTAATGGACTAATTTGAACAGTGTGTGATAAAATCAGTACATAGAATGATGCATATTGCTAGAATCATCAGGAGAAATGCCTCTCTCCTGCAAGGCTCAATTGTTCTACACAAAAGGCACCTTCAGACATTGTGGGTGTACAGGGATACAGGAGGGTGAAGCCAAGAGAAGCAAATAAAAGCATGTATCAAATACACATAATATTTACATCTATGTAATGCCAGACACCTGTAGCCTATCTAAAACAATTACTCCACTCTGCCCTTAATTTTACACTTCTCTTTTGCCAGAACTCAGTTCTGTATCATAGCAACAAATTGTCACAGTTTATTTTTTGCAATTTATATTCAGAGTATATATTAATTTTTTTGCAAATTAGCATTTCCTTGAGAATGCTAATGCTTTCATATCATATGATATCCAATGAATCAATAGTTTCCATGAAAAAAAAGAATGACAGTATTATGTAAACCATGCTGCTGAAGTTCAAAATCTCAGACAGGTATAACTTTTGGGAAGAAAAACTACCAACAGGCCATAATTTTTAATATCTGCCACAATTTCTCCTTTAATTCAAAGGTCAGCAAGCACATTTGCTACTGTGAGTGATCAGTGCCTCACTGTCTTTATAAGGCACAATTACTTAGACAGCAATTTATCATTTCTAACAATTAGAAACATTGCTCCTGTCTTCAAAGAAGGGATGGTTATGAAGTTTCACCTCCATTCAAAGCCTTAAAAATTGGATAACTTACTCTAAACTGACAGGGGCATCACATTGGTATGGAAAGAGAATTCTATACTGATAAATCATAACACTATTGAAAGTGCTGCTGTGCCAGAGAGACTCACTTTAAGCAACATACTGGAAAATTTCCATTCCACCCTTTCATTTCAAACTGGACACACATGAACCTGTGGTACCCAAAGTAGTGAAAAGCACTGGAGTACTCCTGCATCACCTCCAGAAATGTAATTGTTCCATTGGATTCAACAGAAAACATCTTTGCCTTTCATTAATCATTTTGGGTGGTGTATAATTAAGCTGAGGAAGGAACAAGACAATAACATGCAAGCCTAATTACATTGTCAGACACCTCAATATTACTCTGAATTACTTCTAAGAGTTAGCCAATAGACACATTTAATACTACACAATTCTCTTTTAGGTTTATTAATTTCTACTCAAGACCACTCATCACTAGGAGATAAGTAGGCAAAAACATTCTTCTTCACTTTGAAGCTCTGTTCCGCTGCCTAGTTCATACTCCTATGGCAAGAACCTTATTGTCCAGGAAAAACTAAATATAAGGGGGAAGAAATTTAAAAAAAAAACCACACAAAAAACTCCAAGAAAAACCCACAAAAAAAACCCCAAAACAATCAAAAAACAGACAAAAACCAAAGGGAAAATTCAATAGAATACAATATATATATGGATTTCATCTCCCTGAAATTCCACATAAAAATAATCACATCACATATGCTGGTGGAAAAAACATATCACAAAACCAGATGGAACAGCAGAGATGAAAATTAATATAAGTGAAAGGAAAGCATAGCTAGACATACACAAAAAAAAAAAAGAACACACACAAACACTTGGTAAAAGGCAACCACGAGGCTGCAGAAAAGTTAAGGACAGAGTTCCACAGGACCACCTCTAGAATACATTGCAGTACAAAAAAGCAGTAATGTTCTGCAACACAGCTTGTGATACAAGGCTGTGAGACATCTCAAAGTAATGGCAAACAATGGGATTACAAACAAAGGAGTATTAAAGGAAAGGAGGGTAAAGGGTGGAACACAATTGTAACACACAGAATGACTTTAGATGCAAGACTGAAAGCTGAAAAGACAGACAAGCAGGAGGAGAGGAGTTCAAGAGAAAGATAGCAATAGGTTAAATAAAGATAAGCAGTGTGCAGCCTGACCAAGTCCAGCAGCACAGTATGGGAGGTTGAGAAATGAACCTCTTAAAGTCCTCTTAAAACAGAGCTTTAACTAAATTATTTTGTACATTAAACCAGGGGGGATCTTTTTCCCAAAGCAACTCTCTTGTAGTAATATATTTCAGGAGTTCCAGGATATGCCTTTCTTGTACACAGGTCTTGCCCATGTTTAAAAAGCAAAACCTTCCACTTTTAGGCTACCAATTCAAAAACAAGATTGCTGTTAGTAAATATCTGGTAACGCAATTCTTCAGAAGATAGCATGAATTTAGTGACTTCAGTATGCTTAAGGCCAGTATCTGCTTCACAAAAACCTCTCTATTATTTGAATTTCATAGACAAGATTAAGCAAATAAACAATAAAAACAAAGTACTTAAGGGTTTTGTTTCAACTAAATAGGCACACAAGTAACAGAGAAGCCTAAACTGGGAACTCTTCCAGTCCTCGTCTGTGGATAGCTGGATAATTAGTCCTCCAGACTACAAAAAACTTCAAATATTTTGTAAGCAATAAAAATAGCCTTAAAACACCCAAACAAAGCCTGCTCAGGGCTCTCCTCAACCTTTCCCAAAGAGGGACTGAAAGAAGCAGAAAGAACACATTGAGATCAATGCAGGTTTTCTAAAGCTCTGTCCCTCTCTGAGTCTTTGCAAAAAAGCTGTGGAGGCAACTACTAGAGGGCTGCTTTGAAACATCTCATTTCAAGACTTTTTCTTTTTTAGTTTTTTTTTCTTATGTGCTTGTTCAGGTACAGACAAGAAAAGTCTGTAACATCCATGTAGATTTATTTCAGAGGTACAAGTGCAACTGAAAAATTTTATTACTTATTGCACATCTAGCTCCGTTTTAGGAAAAAAAACCCCAAATAATTTTCTATCTTTCATACTAATTGATGTTGTTATATATATCTTAAAAGGGCTCAGGTATGGTGAGACACTGGACCAGACTTCCCAGAGAAGTTGTGGATGCTCCATTCCTGGAAGTGCTCAAGGCCAGGTTGGACAGGGCTTTGAAAAACCTGGTCTAGTGAAGGTGTCCGTGCCCATGGTAGAGGAGTTTGGAACTAGAGCTGGAAAAAACTTTAGTTTTTCTAAAGTATTTTCCAACTCACACCATTCCATCATTCTATGATTCTATAGAGTATAAAAATGAATGATGGTATGGATATTTTTCAAAGGACTAGGGGAAGTATAAAGGGTTTAAAATTGTTGAAATAAAATCACAAGGACACTCTTAAGTGTCTTATTTCCCTTACTAATATATGAGAATCATACAAAATAAAACTGTAAGTTCAAAATGTAGAGGGGCAGAGAAAAGAAAATTATGTCTAGCAAGGAGAACTGGCTAGAAGAGAGGACAGAGAACAAGAGTTAACTGGATAGTTGAAGATAAATTGTTTAAATTGTTACTTCGTTCAAAAATAATTCTTCCTATTAGGGGGATTAATAATAATTTTCAGATTTCAGAAAGACTAAGTGCCAATGGAAAATAACACCAGCAAAACCCCCCTTTTCTCACATATTTGATGCAGCAGTAATGTTCAGTATTAAGCAAATGGTATAAAGAAAATTGTATGCTTCTCTATGATGACTATTTTCCTCAAAACCAGGCAATTTTAAATTCTTGATATAAGACCCTATAATAAATCAGATTCTGAGGAACTACTTTCACTTACTGCGTTCGGGGGCAGGGGTATTAGGGGAACGATGGGGGTTGTTTGTTCCAACTTCTCCAAATAAAATATGCCTCATACCTAACCCACAGTCATAACAAATCCCCATATCAAGCTCTGGATGAGGGTGGAGGTGATGAAAACTCATTTTTCATTCCTCCAACATCAAACAGTCATATTGAACCACTACCAACCTTTTAAAATATATTATTTACCTCCTACCAAAAAAAAAACCCAATTCTCAGCAACCATGAGACCAGCACTAACAGCACAATACCTGAGAACTACAGTTGGAGAAATGGACAGTGCAGCAAACACAGCCCTGGATCCCTTAATTCCGTGTGTCATCAGACCTCTGGCTCTTCATGCAACCTCTCCCACTTACTCCCAGACTAATTTTTTGTGAGACAAAGATGTAATCTCTTCCACCTCTGACAAAGTGTCAGATTTATCTTTCATCTTCTTGCTCTCCAGCATGTGTACTGTGGTGTGTCTTCTGTCAAGCAAGGTTTTGCCTCACTGTTGAAATGATTCAACCTACCAGAGGCTCTTTCTGGTTCATATGAATTCTGGGTCTCCCCCAGAAACATTTTGTCCATGCACACTGCTTCCCTAATTCAACCTACGTAATACGCAGTGCTTCCCTTAGGCAGGCAAATGCAACATGGCACTAAACTGGGCCCTACACATTAACCTGAAATAAATCAAATCACTAAAATCTCTGGGAAAATGTGTTTCACAGAAAACTAAAAAAAAATTATCCCCTGTCCCTCCTAGCCATATAATGTATAAAAGACTACTTACATTAAACTAAGCTGTTTTTCCTAACCTGGACTCCCCTCTGAATTTCAAGTCCTTCTGAAAAATAGTTAAGAATTTACTAATCTCAAGAATATCTAAGAAATTTCACCTCCCTAGGAAGTGGGAGCAGAATGACATCAACAGGGGCTGGCGACAATGCACCGAAAACAATTTCAGTGTGTATTTCATGACACTCACCATTGATCAAGTCTATAAAACCTTTGAATCTAATAGAGAACAGATTACCACTTAACTTTATTACTGGATAAAATCTTCCTGCAAAAACAGCAGAAACTAAGAACCTGTGAAATGAACACTTGTAAAAAAACAATTCTTGTCTAGCATGAACACCCTCTAGATTACTACAAATGGCAAGGAATGGTAATGCTTAAGTTTTTCAAGTATTCACTGAATGCAAAAAGCAATGTTGGTTTTTTTATTTCACTTTTTCATACAATTTAATACTTCCCATTGACCAATATGTTTTAATAACTTAAGAAATGAGAAAAGTCCTTCTAACATATATGCTCATATCTAAAAGCTGCTTGAATTTAGATGTTCCTGCAGAGACCTACTAGAGAATCATCTCCAATGAGTTACGTGTAGCTTGCTAGTTCTACGCTTTAGACACTTACTAGCAGTTTCCCACATTTCAATCAGACATCCTGTCCAGTCCATGCAACTCAGCTTAAAAATATTTATTTACAAAAGTGAATTACATGAGACACTGAGTGGATATGCTACTTTGGTATGGATAAACTTGATCCTTAACCTAAAAAAACTACAGTCTAAATTTCAGGAGAAACACAGTAATGGGAAAAACATGCACAGAAACAAAGAGATAAAAACATTCTTTAGGGAGACACTACTTTTTGCTTCCTTTTTTATTTTCTCAGTGCAAAAGAATAAGTACCATATACACAAAAGACCTCACCATTTTTGGAAGCTTATAAAGAAAGGCAGATGCCTAGGATACATAAATGAGCCAACTGTCATGCACAGCTTTCTAGAATCTGGCTATCAGACTCATCTCCCTTGCTACCACTCTACCACTAACAATGGTGAGACTGAAGATGCATCCCCCTCTGGCATTCCCAATTTCAGGAGCTGTCTGTTGCTGTCTAAATTTTCAACAAGAAGGAGAAGATATGGGCAAAAAAACAACAACCAGAGTTTTCCCGCATAAACTCTTTATGAGATTATCAAATCAAATCTTCTGTGTAGTAGAAAGGAATGCAAAAACATGGTTGTCTGGAACAGCTGTCTGTTCACAGCTTGTCAACACTTGTGTTTGGTTTGGGTATTTTTAATAGAATATTTTTATCTGAACCAAAATTCACACCTTAAATGAATGAAAACCAAAGTTGAATGCTGCTTTCATGCTTTCCAGTGTAGAAAAAGGAAGGAAAGGCGAAAAGAGAAGGCTTTTAAATTAACTTTAAAAATTAATTATTTTTTGTTTCAGTTATACTCTATTACCATTAAAGTATATTTTTATTCACTTCTCGGCAGAAAACAGTACTCTTGACTATATAAATAAACTAATCAGTGATTCATACTTTTCTGATTACTCAACAAGGCTTCTTCCAGCTTCAAGACACCACAGAACTACATAACATACCACTCAAAAACAACAACAACAAAACAACCAGGTTGTTCCATCAAATGAATGCAGACTCAGAGTTCCTCCTGAGCTGCCTCTGCTTCAAGAATCCCTAATCCAAGATGCTGAAGTTGTTACATAAATTAAAGAGTTACTAAATGCAAAAAGGCCCCACACCTTTCAGAAAGTGTAACCAAACAACAACAGTGCTGCAAAAAGTCATGTTTTCTCAAAAGAGGAGAATATGAGCCAATTCTCCTTGCTTAAATGTAAAAGCCAATCTTTTAAGCAACATCCACGACTACAAGCTAGTTCCCAGCACACCTCTTCCAGCTGTCACCAAGTCTTGCAGCATGAAACTGAGAATATCCAGGTCCTGTTATTACCCACCACAGAAACAATCTGAGTTTTACAGTAATTTTCATCCCTATTGTTTGGAAAAGGGTCAGACTTTCAGGAAGGTACTTAGAAGGCCAGCTTCACAAGCCACTTCATAGCTATTTTTAATACCCTTGGATCTATTTGTGGACGTCTTCAAAACAGGTCCACCTCCTTCAAAATTTGAATACTAAACTGTCATGCCAATGTCCCTGCTTCTCGAAGGTAGTGTACAAGCAGCCACTTTCTCTCCAAGTCATGCCAGGATAGAGCTGGAGAAAGCAGTAGGCAGGAGCTTCTGAAATAATCTGTTACATTATATCACTAAATATTAAAATAATAATATTTGTGGCCCTGGCCATTTGGGATGTTTAAGGAACAGCACAAGAAAAGGTCTAATTTTCTCCCGTGTTCATTCTTCCAGCAAGCAAGACAGAAATGTCATAAGCCACTGTGTATTACCAAACTCTCATACTAAAAGTCCTACCATTCACTAGTTCATCCAGCACTTTCATCTGTCAAAACAGTTTATTACACTCAAACATACATATCATCCTTCATTATGTTGTGCTGTTTGTTTTTATTGTCTCACCCTACTAAAGGTATTCTAAGAAAAACTATTCTGTATTCATATATACTGTTTGGTTTATGGTTATGTGTAATGTCTGAAAGCACACAATGTCTGACTTCTCTTGCTCAAGCTCCTCTACACTACATGCTGTTTTTCAAAATTCATCATCTTCAAGTAAAGGTAAAAAGAGCCATCATTCTTTATCCCTTATTCTTTATTCTGCTTCTTTATCTTTTTAAATTTTCTATATCCTTTCTGATGATACTCAGCCCAGCTCTGATCATGTGAAGGCATGAAAGCACCATTGGTAAAGAAGATTCCATCAACCCAAGCCCACAATTTGACCACACTCTCTTTAACCACATAATACACCTCCTGAGTGCTTACAACAGCACTACAAATTAGTGAAAAGAGATTTAACATATTTGTACCAGAATGGCAACGTAGATCTGCAGAGGCAGTGCTATTAAAACTGAGTTGGACTGGAAGATTATGTCACCTGCACAAGCATCAACCACCAGCAGGTTGATTGCATAGAATTACCTAAAATTGCCTAGGACAAGGAAGCACCACTAATTGTTGGTGTTTTCCCTCTTCAATTTAGCAAAGTAAGTCCTAATAAAACCAGTCTCTCTGTAGCATCTACATGCAGGACAAGAGTGCAGTTTTCTTGCAGCCTATGAATGCTTTCCATTTTCCCATTCAATAAGTTCCACGGCAACTCAGTATTTGATTATTTGCCAGGCACTTCTTGCAGTAAGCAAAGAATTTCTCCAAAGTTTGAATAAGTAAATTGAAGCACAACTGGTGCATTGTGCTTCACATACTTTAATATTTTGCTGTCATCCAGAAACTCAATAAGATTTTTCTGCAGCTCTCTGGAATATGATGCAAGTGTAATCATCGTAATTAATTTTATTTTACATAGAAACCTTTAGTCCCAGAATTTACCTCCTTTCACAAAACATTTCTGACATGGAACAGCAAAGGTCACAGAATATATTGTGAAAATCCTACTGGTAACTTTTCCCACTGTGATGACTCTATTTGTCCTCCTTCCTACTCCAGCCCTTTGCAAAAGATGGCACCAGGCTTTTGCACTTTCAGGTGTCAGCAATGGTCAGAATAATACTTCCACAATTTCACAGCTCCAGTTTCTTTTGAATTCCTGGAATATTATTCCCTGCTGCCAGTGATTCCTTGCAGTGGACAGTACCTGAGGGCTTCCTGTAAACACAGCCATAGATGTTCTTATACAAAAACTCCTCTACTGTGTACATGCATTTAAAATAACTCGTTCATCTTCCCTGTAATAAGATGACCTGGAATTTTCTTTTTAATCCTTCAATATTTGTTGTCCTCAACAGACCCCTCCAAGCTCTTAGCTTCTAACATCTCACAAAAAGGTTGGGGTTTGAACTAAATTCTAAGCTTTTAGCAAGTTCCTACTAAAATTCTGTCATGGACAGATGTGTTTGAAGAATTGTATTTAATGTTTCAGTCTTTGTATTCTTTCCTGTTTTCCTCATTGATACATAGTTCACACTTCCAATACATTTGATAAAAAAAATAAAATCTTGAGCATTTCTGGGAACCTCATTCTTTAATTATGGCTGACAAAGCTTGCATTCCCAGCTCAGGCTGCCAGCTTTCTTTCGAGCTTAGTTCCCTACTTTCCAAATGGCCAGAAAACGTGATGTCACCGTTTTGTGCACACATCAAATATCAATATATCAATATATCAATATATCAATATATCAAACACCGCACTTACCAACAGCAAGTGTCTTCATTTTATTGCAAATATGCCCTTACTAGAAATGCACAAGAGGAAAGAGGTTCTACTACATTATGCTAAATAATACTCACACACTCGAACTCAGGGGTGTTAAACAATTGCTTATCCTTGTCATAGTAGGAATACAAATCCAACCATTCCGTGACATTAGTGATGACCTTCAAAAAACATAGGAGAACACAACCCAGTCTTCTTCAACACTACAAGAACTTTATGCAACACCTGACAAATTTAAGGTATACTGGTTTTCCAAGCTACCTAAGCAACACAGTCTTTGCACACATGTGAAAAACTGAAGGGTTAAAAAGCTAAAGACACCTCACCATGGAGTTATCTGATCTGGAAGAAGAATCAACTATACTCGAATTGGTTGTTTCTTAGTCAAGAAAAACTTGTCAGCCAGTTAGCAAGGAGGTGCTCACAAAAACACTTAATTAATAGGGATGACAATTTCAGTTTTTGAGATGAGCAGAAAAACACAGTCCTTAAATATCCAGTGCCTTGCCACAGCTCCACCTGAAAGAAATTTAGAGGGTTGTACCTAAACACATCTTTGGAGAAGTCTATTTTCCTTGAGTTGTCTTCAAAATTTCACACTTTTTTCGAAAAACTGACGTTACTCCAGGCCCCCTTGATTAGAAAAATGGCAAGTTCTAGATTACAACTATTTCTTCTTATTTGTCTCATCCTTCTTGCACAGATAATGCAGGAAGTACAGGAAAGGGAAAGAAAAAAAAAAAAAAAGGTAGACTTTTTCTCTCTTCCAATTAAAAAAAAAAAGCCTAAAATGAGACCAATCTCAAGGCAAACTACATGTCACATTATGACGACTCCAAGGCAGCTTGTAACTAATAAATGTGTGTATGTCGCTATAATTTTATTTTGATTTGATCAAACTTATGTTTATACCAAATCTTCCAACAGTGCTGTGGCACAGTAAGTCCTCAGAGACAAGAAAACCCTGCTAAGTAAAAAGCCCGTACTTAAAATTCTTCTTCTCTCTTGGAAGAGCTTACACCCTTAAGTTTATGAAGTGTTGTTTGTCATAACGTCTACTACGCAGATGAAAAAAAAGCTGACTTCAAGGGGTGGCAAAAAAAAATTAAATTTATTCACCATTGTGGGACAATTAGGGCAAATAATTAAATTATGCCTTCTGGTTGTTAATTGATTATGTCTATATATTTTCAATGTTTTTCCCACAAATCGTCATAGAGAAAGTAAACAGCATTATTATCTTGATTTTAAAATGTTCAAAAAGTTCATTATTTAAGCCTGAGCAACAAGTAATACTAGGATTTATATCTTAACATCTGTGTTTCAGGTTTTAGGGGGAAAAAAATGCTTCAGTAACAAAATCAGACAGAGTTTCCTTGGGTTTTTCTTGGTTTTCTTTTAGTTTATTCCATTAAGTTTTGGGGTTTTATTCAATGTAGCTGTACAAAAAAAATGAAAATGTACGGACTTTCCTTCATCATTGACATCTTTAAAAGACTGACTATTTTGGGCAATATGTCAAGATTTTAAAAAAATATTGAAGAAAAACACGTAACTAAAATGCAATCTTGTGTAGGATTGGCAGCATTGTTAACAGGTAATTATGGGTCTAAAATGTTAGTTGCCATAACAACTTGGAACAGTTCTATATCCATTATAAATCTTTTGCTCCCTCTTCATATGTATGCTTATTTTTAACCCTGACTTCCTCCTGATGCACTTTTTGCTAAGCAACCTCATTAGCTAAACTCCTACTGTGTCATATTGGCAGATAAAATTGCAGGCATTCCCACTGCCAAACAAACATCTTCACACAAGCTGCCAGATGTGCCATATATCTTATAAATGTGGGTTTGCACCTCCTTTAATTATGCTCTCTTCTCTTAGATAGCAAAAAATCTCCAAAATCTCTATCCTTTAATGGAGTGGTTAAAGATTTAAAATTACTATATCGCACCAGTTAGGGGCACAATGAACTGCAATTTATGCATACGCTTAATACCACATGGCAAGTCATAAACATCAAACTTGAAAAACATTAAAAGAAAATTATAACTACCTTCTGCAATTTTACAAACTTGTACTATCTCCAAGTAGATTAAATGTTTATTTTTAAAATATAAATTATTAATTAAAAATTAAATTTATGAAATTAATAAAATTTATTGTTAAATTAATAATTTATAAAAATATTAATTAAAATGAATTAATAAAAAACGAAACTGTTTATTTTACATAGGTTTTTTTATTTAAAAAAAAAACTCAGAAAAAGCTTGATGAAAATTTGAGCAAATCTACTCTTGCCTCCTCTCTCTCTCATAGATCTCTAATATTGACATCCATGTCACTTATTTGTGGAATTTTCATTATAATGAAAAGCCATAACAGTAATAAAACTGTCTGTGTTGCCCCAGGAAACTGTATATAAATTAACACTGCCAACACAAGAAATCCATCAGAAAAATCAAGCTAAAATTGTTATTATTAAAAATACTAAAGCGGCATAAGGTGAAGATGTTGTGCTTAAGTTAAAACCTACTCTGAGCACCGGTGCCAGTATCAGACGGAAAAAGTAACAGAGGAATCATAAGAGCGGTGCAACACTCAAAAGGAAATGTTTTTTCCAATGAAATTCTAGTTTGCTCCTAACAGAACTGTAGACAAAATCAAATCTGCTTTCATGTGTACAGAACACAACAATAAAAGAGATGGACAGTACTTTCAGAGCTAGAAAGCTCTTTTGTCTTGCTATTCAGAAGCATTAAATCTTAATAGAAGTATTTTACACTTACAGAAAATAAGAAAACAAAATTCAAAGATTTCACAGAAAAAGAAAAGGTTGAGGTTGGAAGGGACCTCTGCAGGTCATTCAGTTCAAACTTCCTGCTCAAGCAGGGTGACTTAGAGGCGCTTACCCAGGACTATGTGCACAGCAGTTTCTGAGTATCTCCAAGGCTGGAGACTCCACAACTTCCCTGAGCAACCTGTGCCAGTGCTCAGTCACCCTCACAGTAAAGCAGTGTTTCCGGATGTTCAGAAGGAATCTCCTTTGTTTCAGTTTGTGCCCATTGGCTCCTGTCCTGTCACTGGGCACCTCTGAGAATAGCCTGGCCCAGTCTTCGTTACACTCTCTCAGTTACGTTGATAAGATTTCCCAGTTTCCTACATCTGGTGTGCAAGATTGCACATTTGGTCAGATTTATAAGTGCCATTGTGCTAGTGTCAGGTAGGGAGCCCACTGGATGAAAGCAAGCTCACAAGTGAAAATGAAGAATCCTGTAAGAACTGTATACTTAAGCAGGTCTTCAAAAGAAAACACTTGGGCAAAGGAATGCTTAAAATATCAGTTTTCCATAAAAATACCTGATTATTCTCATTGGTGATCTAGACTTTTATTGCCTTCAGAAGTAGTAGATTGGCTGTCATTTTATGAAGCTCACAGCATCAATAACTTGGCCTTCATCACATCAATTTTACCATAACAAAATGTAAATCAAAGCCATTCACTGTCTCTTCTCCCTCGTTATGACAGAACCTCAAATTGCAAATCAAATACATTTGACCTAAATTTTGCCATTTACTATGGCAATGTTAACTCTCTATACACCCTAGCTTGTAAAGCAAAAAGAACAATTCCCTAAACATTATATGTTAAGCCAGCCTTCTGTAAATAAAAAGCAAACAAATCATCCTGCAAACCCCAGGTCATTTTACTTGCTCCTTGTTTACATTGCGTTCCAATATACCCACCTACTCTAGAAGGGTTTAGTCTTCAGACCTTCTTTTCAGAAGAATTAATTTAGTGAATAACTCCGTGATTATATTTCAAAGGTCAATTAAGAATTCTGCAAACAGCTTGCATCTCATCAGATTGAGAGAAGATTAAAACTCAAGTCATTAATTTTTTTTGATAAGCAGTGCAAATATGTATGAAAAATGCTAGTTCTTTTGCCTCAGGCTTCCTTGGTGCATCACTTACTCTCATTTAGCACATAGGAAGGTACTTGGGGGAGGGAAAGAAATGAAAGGAATAGCAGAATCCTTAACATTTTGTGCATATGTATTAATGTAAGCAAACAAACTGATTGTGAAACACCGAAGTCATGTTGCTGCAGCTTCAGATGTCCTTTTATTGTATGACCTTGTGCCTATCTATGAAAGGGTAGCTAAGAGCATTTCAGGAGAGTGGGAGAGGGATGAAGATAAGTCAGAGCAAAAAGGGGAAGGGATAGCTATGAAATGACAAAGTACAAAATCAATGTTTTTCATCATTTTAGGCAATTAAATAAAATGGTAACTATCTCTGGTTCTAATCAACATGTAAGGTCAAAGACAAATATCATTATGTATAATTTTTCTTCCTGCTATAAATTTCAATCAAGTACAAAGGCATCAGGGAACCATGCAGATTACTGTAGGTTTTTAATAATACTAAAATTAACTTTCTTATTGAACACAAAAAAATATTCACTATCCTACCAAGCCTAAGGGAAGAATTAATACATGTATTTCAAGTTCAGATCTTTGATCAAAGTTTGTTTTCCCAAGATCTATAGTGGTTTAGATCTTACGGAGAACTAATATGCTGATGATATTACGGAACAGAGACTTTGCTGTGGTAAATGATGAATTAAAAGCAACATTAGGTTTATGTTTACCATGAAACATTCCATAATATTTTTGAAATTATCTGAAAGCAGACTGGTATAGTAGTCTACATTAAAAAATACTTACATTTTAGATTAGATCATGCTTTTGTTTTATTTCTCAAACTTTACTTCAAAATATGAACATTTAGACAAAATCATAAAATATTTATGAAACCTGCCAAATAATTTAAGCAATAAGTCCATTAGCTTACAGCCTTATACTTTGGTCAATAAACTTCCTTGACTACAACTTTCAGCTTTATATTAATACTGGATTTTCTTTTTCTCTGTAACTGTACAATTATAGAATTTTAAAGAGAATCAAATCACGAGACAGAGTCTGTAGTCCCACATTTACAGTTTATGTTTGGAGGAAGGGATGGAAGGACACAACAGATCTTTTTTTCAGCTGACACTTAAGTGGTTTTTTCCCTTTAAGTCAGTTTTCTCAATTGTAATGCTCAGCTACCCACAAAAGATTTCAATACATTTCCAACAAGTCATGCTGAGTCTCAAAGTGAAGGAGGATAAACAGGTGATGGGGATGTGGCGCTCTCCACACCCACAAAGCATCTGTTTCGCAACTTAGGGATGGTTGTCTTCATAACTGTCCATCTGCAACTGGACTAACACAGTGAATTATGTTTTATAATGATCTCTTCTGCAAACACACTGCAGTATCCTAAGCAGTTATCTACAGGATTATGGGTAGGTAAATAATAAAAACCTTGATGCAAATCTTTAAAGAGGAATTTACTAGGATATTTTAAGAGTATCATAAGCTTTAGTTCCACAAGATTCCAGCATCCAGACATTAATTTAGCCCAAGACACAAATTATTTTCTCTGTTATTTTTACAACAAATTTTTTTCTGCTTTATTTAACTGTCTAAGTAAAAGCTAAATGCAGGACACCTGAATAAAATAAAAAACAATAAAGCCTACTGCACACTTGAACAACATTGAGATTTATAGTAAATAAACATCATTCATCTGTTAAACTCAATGCCTCTGCATTATGGCAACAATCAATTGTGTTGCGTCTCTCTCCAGTTCAGTAAAACACTACTGAGTAACGGTGAAAAACACTTTTTGATTCCCCCTTTTACACTCTTAACCACGAGATTTGATTCCCTGTACTTATCAAATTTTTATTAAGATAAGAATCAAGTAAAATTTCAAATTTATCTTTTCAAATATTGCTATAGAGATGTTACATCCTATATAAGTGATATCACAGTTTCCTTGCGGAAAAATCATAAATGCTACCATAATTAGGATTTGAGTTAAGGATGAAAGAGATGGAGCAGATGGAATGCAAGAGATAAACATTTACACGCAAATATCTTTGTTAACAGGAAATGTTTTAGGAGAAGCTATCAAAGCACATGGAAGATAAATGTTCATCTATTTAAGTCAGATATATTTGAAAGTCTCTCCTAGAAGCAAAGTCAGCTAAAGTCTGCAAGCAATCCAGAAACAGTCAGCGTATGACTCAAAAAGGAGCAGCAAAGCATTCCCTTTCCAAAAGTCAATAGGAAACACTTAGCACAGATCTGGATGAATACCACTTTCCTCCTCTCGGTAAGGGAACTTGGTGCTCAAGTTAAGCAGAATACATTGAATGAAGTATTTGGACGTGTTCTCCCCCCAAAACACCACTATTTCGGATTTACTCAAGGAAAAGTTAAAACTCTCACTAATCTCTAATTTTCACTTGCTATCTTGTAACCAATTAGCTGACATCAGGGAGCCTACCTGAGGTATCTGTTCAAATTGCTGGCTTAACAAGGGCCTGTTCAGTAAATACACACCTGCCACAGCTGTCATGATGACAAACACTCTTTTGCTCCTCTTTCTTAAAAGCCTGAAATTGTAAAATATTGCTACCTCTAAAACAAGCTCTAAATAGGACACAAAGCTTCACAACCAAGGAGCTGGAGGTTTGGTTTGGACAGCTTTGTATGTGATGTTTATTTAGGAAAATCTTATTGAAGCCTTCTTTAAATAGATGAATGTTATATAAAAAATATGTAATAATATACAAATAATGCAGGTCCCTCAAGGAGGCTTTCATATGACTCTCCAGCAGTGCTGTGACCTCTCACATCTGGGGATCGCACCTGCAATGGATCAATGGATCCACCTATGCTGGATCAAGGAGAAAGAGGCAAAAGAAGAACAAAGTTTCAAGATACACATGGTTTCAAGAGTGACCACAGCCATGGTACTAGGTCCCAGCTCCACTCCTCAGACCTGCTTGCTGATACACAGAGCAGGTGAGGTCACCCCCTGAGATCTCAGACCTGAATGAGCTTGAAGCAAAAGGAAACTGTCTCAAGGTAGTGGGGGAAGAAGACAGAGAAGATGGTTGGTTTTAGAAGATGGGGTGAACAGGTTAGCAGACTGAAGGATCTCTGGGCTGGTGAGGGGTGATCCTGATCCAGGGAGAAGGTGCTGAACTCTTGGACATGCCACAATTTCCCAATTTACAAATCTGAAAATTTTGGCAATCCATGGTACAAACTTTAAAATGCTGCCACACACTGAAATTATAAAACCTAATAAGTAAATAAATCTTTCTACCCAACAACTTCCCAGCTGAATAAACTACATTCTTCCCAAGAGACAGGCCTAGCTGCCTTCAAGGGTTTGCATTCCAGCTCATACTCATTTTGCACCTTCATAACACACATCCATGCAATCACCTTTCCACTTCAGACTGGATAAATAGTTCTTTTTTAGTTGCACTTGTGGAAACTAATAAATACATAAACAAGCTACAAAACCAAGATCTGAAGTAGGCCAGTTACAGTCACTGAAAACGAAAAAGTGACAAAACAAGCAACAAAAAAATCTAAAGTAACCCGAATTGTTTTAATGTTAACTTCCCTCACTGAGAACAGAAATGTTTAAAATAGAGCAGCGAAGATTTTATATCACTTCTGCTTGCAGTTGCTATACCCAGTGTCTTTGGTGGCTAGGTTAAATAGTCATCACCAATTAAACCTTTTCCTCATGCAGCCATTCTCTGGCCCTTCTCACAAGAGCTGAAATTTCCTCCAGACTGACTCAAGAGGCAGTCACTCTTCAGTCTCACCAAGAGGTGCTTTCCAAACACTAAACATGGTTGACTGTTCTGTTCTCTGTTCTTTTCCATTTCTCAGCATCTGGTTTTGAAATAGACAACATCACAAGGGCAAATGCTCACTGCAGATGCAATTACATCTGCCCACAATTTATACCCCAACTGTACATATATCCATACATGGTTGTAAAATCTCCTGTCACTCCTGAGACCTCTTGAGTCATTGCTTTTGGAGCTGCAGTCCCACAAACAGAAGTAGTCATAAAGGGCTGACTGAGTACAAGTACCAAAACAAAGAATACTCTGTGAATAAAACACTACCTTCATAAAACAGCAACAAAAAAATCTACTTATGCTACCACCTTTAAGCCTCATTCTTCCCTTGATACTGCTCTGCAGTCAATACCATATCAACTGTTACCCAAGCGGATTATTTTAAAAAGAACCAAAAGTTTTGGATAATTTCTGGTCTTCAAAAACATCCCAGCTCATACAATGACAACATCGCATCAACAAGTTCATCATCACATTGAAATGAGAAAAGCACAAAAACTTAGAATAATCTACAGTCTTTAAGAAAAAAAATCTAGGTCATCTTAAATGACTTGAAAAAATCTGGAATCAAGGGTTTCATTCAAAAGGTCCTGCATGGATAGTGCCCTGTCCTACAGATTTAACATGTATTTCTTTTTCAGCTGTTGCCATTTGATATCATCATTACCAGTAGGAGAAGCAAGTACATTACCCAAAGCCAATACATTATTACCAGAATAAGGATTATTGCACAATGTCTATTCCTGAGCACAACTCTCAGCTCCCTCAGATCTGTACTACTACTGCCTAATACCAATTCGTGGCAGGCAAAAACCCACACCATTCTCCATCTTGTTCAACTCACTAATCTATTTTTTCTATTTAGTTTTCATCATCTTAATTTTCTAGTCCTTAATTTATATTAATTCTTAGCCAACATGCTCATATACCTGTTGTAATGAAGTCATAGAGTGGTTCAGGTTAGAAGGTACTTCCGGAGGCCATTCTAGTCCAACACATTACTCAGATCAGGTTAAACCACACAGCAGGCCTATCACGCCTCTGGGCATCTGCTCTGATTTTACCACTCATTAAAAAAACACAAACCAAAATTTTCCATATTCCAATTTGTGTCCACTGCCCCTCATCCCACCACCATGAGAAAAGCACATGGCTCTATCTTTCCTGTATCTTCCAATCAGGCATTTCTAGACCACAAATAAGGTCTCCTTTGAGCCTTCTTTTCTGCAGGCTGAACACACCTAGCTCTCTCAGTCTCTCCTTGAATATCCTGTGGTCCACTCTCAGACCAGCTTGGCAGCCTTTTGCTGGACTCATTCCAGCATGCCCGTGCCTTTCTTGTTGTGGAGAGCCCAGAACCAGGAACATCACTTCATATGTGTCTCTCCAGTGCTAAGCAGGAAGGAAGGATGGCCTGTGTGTACTCCAGCAGCCTCAAGAGGCTATCAGCCACTCTTGTTGCAAAGATGCACTGCTGGTTCGTGCTCCACCAGGACTCCCAGGTTCTGCAAAACCATTGTTCAGCTAGCTGGCCCCAGCCTGTGCTACTGCATGAGGCTGCTGGTCCTCCCCAGGGCCATGACCTTCCATCTCCCTTTGTTAATCTTCTTGAAGTTCCTGTCAGTCTACTTCTGCAACCTGTCCATGATCCTTCAAGCACAGCCCTGCCCTCCAGCACACTAAAGACATTAAACTGACCACCAGCAGGACTTGCACCCCTGATCACAGCTTTGAGTCTGGGAGTTCAGCCAATTTTCCTCTCATCATCTATTTGCAGAGCTCGTATCTCCCCAGTTCAGTGAAAACTAAGCTATGAAAAACTGTGTTACAGGCCTACTAAAGCCAAGTTATGGGACATATGATACCTTGCTCACCTCGTACTACAGAAAGCAGTAAGAGTCATCAGGTATGATTTTCATACCCATACCCTTTTCATACCCATGTTGGCTGTTCCCACCAACCCCTTTCTTCCCTTTCACGTGTTTGGAAACTGTTTCTATAATGATCTGTACTTCCCTGTACCCATTTTCTAATCCATTTTAAGAACTGGTGTGACAGTCCTGCAAACCTTCCCCTGACAGTCCCAGTCCTGCAAACCTTCCCCCAAGTGCCAAGAACTTGAAGATAGAGAAAGCAGCCTCACAATATCTGCCAACCCTTGGATGCATTCCAGCTAGTCCCACAGACTAGTGCATGCCCAAGTGGTTAAGTGATCCCTCTGTCCACATCTCCTCAGGTAGTCTCACTCTCACAGCCCTTGAGAGGTTTGGGGATAAGTCCTTACCTCTGAAAACTGAAGCAAAGAAGGCATCAAGTACATCCTCTTTCCTTTGTCCCTGGGTCCCTAATCTCACTAAGCAATGGGCTCACTCTCTCCTTAGCCTCTCTCTTGCTGCCAGAGCACTTATGGAGGAAACCTTTCCTGTTGTACTCCAGCTCCTTTTCTACCTTGATTTACAGGTGAGCTTTGGCTTTCTTGACTCTGTCCCTATTATGAGCATGCAATGTCTCCATACCTTTCTAAGTAGCCTCTCCCTGCTTCTCTCTCTGTGAATTCTTTTAGTGCACAGGCTCTATTCATCCATAATGCCACTCTGCCACACCTGCTTAACTCTCTGCACAAGGCAACAGTCCATCCCTGTGCTCCAAGAGGCTGTCCTTGATCCACCAAGTCTCTTGAACCCCTTTGCCCTTCAGGGTACCTCCCAATGGGATCCTGCCAAGCAAGTCCCTGAAGAGGTCAAAATCTGCTCTTCAAAATTCAAGTCTGTAATTCTGCTGTTAGCCTTGGGGACTCTTCTCAGGATCTCAAACTCAAGGCTCATGATCATTTTGGCTGATGCTGCCCTTAACCATACTCAAACAGCTCTTCCTTGTTTGTGAAGGCAGCATCTCTGGGAGTCTCTGGCTGTGACACTTTCACCAACTGCATAAAGAAGGCTTCATCTGTTTCCTGCTCTTGATAGGCTGTAGCAGACACACACAGCAATATCACCTGTGCTGATTTATTCTCTGATCCTTACCCACAATCTATATACACTGCTTTGCCGCTTTGCTTCTTTCACATTCCTTAATCAAAATCTTCATATAAATTCCACATGAATATTACATGAATATAATTTTATATAAATATAAATTATATATGAAAAATAAATTGTGTACCTTGTGAGTAACATGGATTTCATACAATGTAAGCAAATTTACATAGTAATTTTGAGGTTTTTTCATACTAGGTCAGCTGGTTGGATTGCGAAATTTATTTAGTCTAGAGGAAAACACCAGACATTTTTATCTAAGAAGTTCATTGTCCACTTTTACCCATGTTTTCTTTAAGCCATTGTACAAACACCTATTTGTCGAATAGGCCATATTTGCTTCATGCAGCAGCTGTCTTTGTGCAGTCACCTGCTTCCAGGTGACCAACATTTTTCACTTGGTGGTAACCTCCTCCTCCTCCTTATACACTCAATGAGTTCCAGTGGAGAATGTTTTCCAACAATGTGCAATCAACATACTCAAAAGTACATACCTGTCTGAATCCTCCAAATAAGTTGCTTACATGGTTTTCCACATTTGGAGAAAGAACTTACACACAAATGTGAATATCCATTGTCTTACTCACAAGATGAACAGACTCATCTCTTGGCTTCAGACAAGATCCAATACAAAGGCATTAGCAGGACCATGCAATGAAAAACCTGGGGCTGACAGGGTGGAAATTAAGATTATATTTATCACAAAATTCAAAACACAAACTGCTGTTTCCAGCTTACAGGTGGCATGACCTAACAACTCCCTGTGCCTGCCTCTCCTCTTGTTTTTATGCCCCTTGTCCTTTCAGCTCCTTCGTTCCCTTGTGCTGCTAGCTATGATGCTTGTCAGACTCGAGTCAAGTCAATTTCCTAAGTCAGATGAATCCAGAAAAACAACAACATTTTCTCAGGGAAAATGAGCTATATCAGTTCTCAGTGATCACTGATGACTAAAACTAGCTAAGGAAGTTAGGTGAAACATGAAGGCCAGGGAGGAGAGGGAGTAAAATGAGCAGAATAATCCCTTTACTCAACAGTAAGGTATTAGGCTGGCTCACTGTGACCTGTGAAGCTGCAACCTAATTGGAAACTTATACTGGCTTAATATCTACCTGCAACTGCAGTCTAATTAGAAAGCAGAGCTCTTACCGTCAGTCTGGAGGAAAGTGATAAGAGACCACCTACAAAGCCTGGAGCCAAGGCAACCTGCTCCCAAGCACTGTAACCAACAGATGCAGGAAGCCGTCTCTATTGCTAGTGCAAGGGATACTTCCTAATGTCACTGCAAATCTCACTCAGCTGCATGTTTCTTTATTTCTTTTAAGAAAGTCCACAAGTTGGGAGATTTCAAAGCCAGCCATGAGCCTGGCACACACAGTGGAGAAGCTGAGAAAGGTAAAGGCTATGTTAGCAGATGTCAGCTATACCAAAGAGGAAAAATTAATGACAACAGCTGCTTCTGTTTGTATGCCATGTGCTTACTGATCCCTCATTCACGAGAATAAGTTAAGAGAACACAAATGCACGAGAAAGCTGCTTAGTTCATACTGTTTGTTGACTTTCTCTAAGAGTACAGTATGTCTGGTTCATGTTTATACAAGGCTAGGTTTTTGAAGCTAAAAATAGTTTGATCCCAAACAGAGTAAATAGCTGTTAAATCCTGAGAACTGTTCTTTAAAAATCAGAAGAACGCAAGGAAGTTTGGGGGTTTTGCTAACTCAGCAATGGGTGGAGAGCTAGGTCATCTCTCCCTCCTCAGGAACACAAGGTTAACTGGAGTACCTCTGGATAGTCCAGCACTGTGCATTGTAAGTTTACCTCTAAGTTCCATATGTTTATTCTTTTTTTTTCTGTGTGATTATACCGCTGAATAGACTGGGAGCTCTAAAAGCTATTTCCCCTGAAACAAATATGTATCAAATGCCTCTTTTCTTCAGGAAATAAAAAGCATAATCACTCACCCCCCCAAAAAAAAAAAATCCTACCCTTGGGCTTTTATTAGTTCAGAGTATTACTTAATTATACCTTTCCATACAAAGTAGGGTCCTGATAGAAGACTGGTGCTTTTTCAAGTCTGCTGAGAGTATGGGGGTGGAGGGCCCTAGAGGGGTAGGGGAAAATATGCTTTTTTCCTCTGCAAGATAGACAGTATGTAAAATGCCAAACAAATTTAAAATGTATGATCTAATTCAAGTTTTCCTGTTTGCTAATTTTAACTACAGTTTAAATCTGATAAAAGCCCACTCACCTTTGGACAGAAGCAACATGTTTTGGAGAGAAATAACGTATTGCATTTTAAGAGTAGTATTTTTCTAGTGGGTCATGTCCTCAATGCATTTAATTTCTTAATAATATTCTAAAATCTACTCTAAAACAGACTTTAACAAAGTTACTCTTTCAAGCCCAGGAGGACATGAGACAAAAAATAAAAAAGATATCTTCGAATGTCAGTGTGTGTGTGGAAATAACATTACACATGCTAATGATTAAACAAGATTCAGAAACAAACACAAACATCACATACAAGGTAAAGCAAAGCAAAGGAACTGAAGCTGTG
>NW_008239110.1:15990711-16013904 GCF_000691975.1 Corvus brachyrhynchos
CTAACTAGCTCAATAAAAACCAATTGAACAAATAGCAATAGTAAGTAATGATAAAAACACCCAAATTAAATATTTTGCAGTTTTCTGACTGTAATTGTTTCATTAGCTCACCACAAGTTATGAAATGTTTGAACCTTCTCAGCTGATTCAAAATCTGTTCTATAAAATAGTAATTTTATTAATACTGCAGCTGTAGTCACTATTAACAAACATCAATGACTGCTGCATCAGCACAGATCTGCAGCAAAAGCACAAGGGAACATAAATTACATGCTGAGCAGCAAAAGGGTTAGACCTCAGAAATCAATATTTAAGCAGACAGGAAAATTTCAGACACTGTACATTGAAAACATGAAGGAAAGCATCACTTCCCTTTGGTTTTTTTGCTATTATATGGCTTACTGAATTTTATCTCATCTTACTTAAAGGTTTTTATTTTTATGGGCATTGCTGCTTCTGTTGTTGGGGTTGTCATTGCTCAGGCTATAGATTTGTAGGTAATTCAGATATTAGTTTACAGTTGCATAACAGGTCCCGTACTAAATTGGGGATGCTTTTACTCTGCAGTGAATTCAAAGTATCTCACAGCTTCACTTCCATTAAGAGGCTTCATATCTGCTGTGGCCAAAGTCAGAAGTTAGCCCAGGGAAGGGGACATACCCATGCACAAAGGGTTACCATAACACCCTAGCCACAGAAATACGTGGCATTTCTTTCTGAAGTTTACTGCTTCAGAAGCAATAACCTGCATTAGCAACCACTATACATTACTCATTCTATTACAGGGCTTTTTTCCATCTTGTCTGAACACCAATCTTTTTCATACATCACAATATTTTTCCTTCACTCTCCTCCCCAAATTGTTCCTAGGTGCTGTTTTTATTTATCCTCTTCCAAATAGTAAAATTAGTTTACTTTTTTCCCCTACTTCTAATCTCACTTCTTCTCCATCTCCTACATGACAAGATGTGATTTTATTACTGCTAAAAATTGCACACAGGTGAGTGGGAACAGAAAGCAGAGCATTGAGTTTTCCTACAGAAATGTAAAGCTAAAGAGTAGGAGCAGATGTAGACAGGGACAGGGAAGAATGCCACCTACACTTACAGCAAGCTGAAGCAGCCATGCAAACATAAAATAACTTCACATACACTAGTTGTCTGCTTTTGATCTTTTCTATGAGAGGGTCCAGCCAAAGGGTGCCAAACAGAGGGTTCCAGGTTACCAGATGTGCTGACCCTGTGCCTTGCACTGTGAGCAGGAGGACACGAGCTCTGCCCGTGCTCTGAGCCAAATGAAGCCACGTGAGAAGCAGCACTACATTAATTCAGGTCTGACCCTCCAGTGCACTCCAAAATAGCCCAGAAAATTTGAAGGCAAGGCAACTGTTATCTTCAGGAGAAAATAATAAATACATATAAACACACACAAGCAGAAAGTGAGAGTGAAAATGATGGTAGGACAATGGCACAACAGGCAGATACACTACTCAAAAGCCAGGCTGGCTTGCTCCTCTCCATGCAGGTAAACTGTGAGAAACCAAACAAACACTGCTCCTTGCTGTGCTTTGGACTTCTAGCCTTGCCCACTCTGAATGCCTCTAAATGCCTCAAATAATCTGTAACACCTTCCAGGCTACCAAGGTGCTTTTCAACCCTGTTTTCCCTTCAATTCTGAAAGGCCAGCACAGCACCATTTTGCTTTTTGTTCACCCTTCACAATGCTACCAAAATAGCAGCTGCAGGTAATGCCTCTTACTGACATTCACAATTCCCGAAGCAGCAGCTGACTTTATGCAAGCAATAAAACACTTCCACTTACAGCCCAGGCTTCTGACCAAGAGTGGCAAGAGTTGACCAGAACTGGTCATTTCTCCCTGCTCACAGTGCTGACCAATACCGTTTGAACTCCTTGAGATACAGATACCAGAAGCCAGAAAGCTGCACCACTCCACAGAAGGCTCTGTCACAAGCAAGAATACTGTTACAAATGCTCTGATGGTATCAGGATGGCAAAGGTGGATTTGTCCAAGGTTGACCTACTACTTTGAAACTCTATCTATAACAAACAGGTTTCTCCCCTTGTTTTAATTTAGTACTTCAGATTCAGTACAACATACAAACATACTTCAAATATTGAACTAGGAAAAAAAAAAAGAACAAGGAAAAAGGAGCAGTTTCTCAGAAGGCTGCATTTTATACAGCTTACACTGGATAGAAGGGATAAGGCTGAACAAAATAGTATTATAACTTAGAAGAGGAAAACAAAAAGCAAAACCAACCAAATCAGTGTAGATAAGCGGATGTAGCAGCTGGCCTTGAAGGTGAAGTAATTTTGTGCAAATTCAGTAAGAAGTCTGTGTCAATGAATGAAAACCCAAGACATTTGTTACTCATATGCCAAAGCTGTTACTATTAGTACAAAAATTTTACTAAACTCACACCTAAATTTCTTGACAAAAAACAGATTATCTAATTGTACAAAAGCACTGATACATTGTGCAATATCTATAAAGCCTTCCCTGTGCCCCTCTGCTGTTCACTTTATACCAAGTCAGATGTATTTGAGAACAACAGGGAATCCTTGGAATTAGTCAATAGATTGATAGTGCACTGTACTGAATGAGCCAAATAGGATCAGGATGTTTACACACATTCCTTAGGCAGACATTAATTGCACTGGACTAACAAGGTAGGCTTCTTTCTGTTAAAGATGCTACTACCAAATAACACAGACAAAAAAAAAAAAAAAAAAAAAAAAAAGCACAAGGTTTACTGAACAAGAAAGGCAGGAAAATATGTTTTTCTGATCAAAGAAGTACTTCAAATAAATTCAGCTCTGCAGTGCATTGACAAGCTAAGCAGGAAATAAATGCCAGTCAGCTTTTGGGGTGAAGGAGAATATGAAGACTTAAGCATCCAATGAAAAAAATTCAGCCACCTTAAATAAAACATATCCATCCTATCACATAAAGAAATGTAAAAAGGGGGAAAGACAACCAGAATTTCTTACCGGCTCCAAACAGATGACCCAAGCTTTTGCAATTTACTTCATAACATTATGAGTGACCCAGATAAGCTTTCAATTATCAAATTTTAGAACCACTACATTCTGGGATTGCATTTTCCAATCTATGGACTAGTCAACAAATTCCTTCACGCACAGTTTCTCTGATTTTTACACCAACAAAGCAAGTCCTAGAGCAGCAAGATCTTGAAAATTCAGTTCTTAGTTGCTCAGTGGACTAGTAAACTTTTTTCGCCTTTCTTAAAATAAAGAGACCCAGAAAGAGACCCTGTTTGATGTTCACCCTTCTGTAGCACAAAACAGCAAGTTGCCACTTCACGTGTGGAGCAGCATCACTGTGCAAGAGCTCTGTAACCCAGGACATGGTGAGGGTTCTCCCACTGCCGAGCTCTCAATCTTTTCCATGCCTCAAGAAATGCATCTTTTTTCACTAGACACTGCTTCCCAGTTAGCTTTCGTCTGACTATACCCTTACACTTCCACATAATTTAAATTTATTCATGAGTTGGTGGATTCATTTTTACAGGAGAAAAATTCAGGTTTAAGTGAAGTAAAAGGCCAGAAGTCTCATCTATATGACATTCACATTACAGCTTTCCTTCCTGAGCTACATCCATATGAAATCTATATTAAAACACAAATTTCATGACCTTTTGGCTGCCCTCTCTCAGTTATACATTTCATAAACACTGACATTGGTCCTGCACTGAAATTCATTTTGGGTCATGCAGGTGACACAAAAGTTATTTCCTTTCTGTACAAGGCAGAACTTAAATAGAGAACAACTGACCTTTCGGATCACAACAAATATTCAACACTATTTGTACAGTAATATTTAAGTTGCACGCAAATCTAAGGATGTAATTTTCATATTTCTTTCAGGTGCCCTAGAGGTTTACACAAGCCCTGCACCCACTCATGCCAAGAGCTAATATGCTCCTCATCAGCTGCACAAGCATGGCAAATCTTTTTAAAGATGCACAATGAGCTAACTGGGCTAACAAACTGACCCATGCTCCATACTTTCTTTTTTTATTTCCAATCCACACAAGTAGACAACCACATGCGCATCAAAACAACTGGGAGAAGGCAGAAACATGAGAATGCCTCTGGGCATGACAGGATGTGGTAATGAGCAGTCAGACATTCTACCTAAAAACCATAAAAAAGAACCATGAAAGTAGAGCCTAAGATTATTTGTCGACAGATTTCCTCCAATACCTTTCACCATATACGTTCTCCGTTCTGAAATAACTCTGTAATCTTCCCCCAAAATATCCACCTAAACCAGAATATGTTAATGTTTTACTTTTCAGGATTGTTTTGTTTCTTTTCCTTTTTTTCAGAGTAGTGAATTTAGTTTTATTCGTTAACAAGGCAGCATAACAGGTTATATACAATTTCTGTAAAGTGACAAAATTATTTCTGCAATACTCTTCATTGTAACAAATAACATTTGCATTTGCAAAACTCTATAATACTAAGGAATACCTTTAAAGATTTAATTTGTTTTTCTTTAGTCATGGCAGATGACAAGTGCAGCTAAGGACCACCCCCACTGCTGTTAATTTAGTTTTCTCAGATTTCTATAAAACCAATTTTAAAAAATTAGCACACATCCAATCCAGGAACATTATCCATCTGAGAGATCAGAAAAAAGATGTCCATCTCAGCACGTCAGTATTGTCCACTATAATTTAGACATTCTTCAAAATGCATTTGTAACCAGGAGGGTAATAGCTCTTACATTAAAAAGGCACTTCATTAAGGGGCTCCCATCGCACAGCCCATTACAGGCTCTCATGCCCTGACCTTGCATAGCCCCAGAGTAATGCTGCTTTTAACAGGCAAAGCAAACAGGGTAAATAAACTATCTATCTAGGAGTAAAACCATCAGTAAATGTATTATTAATATAGATAAAATCTCCCTTTGCACATCTCCAGTGGTATAAGAAAGCACTATTATTTACTCTTGTATTCTGCAAAATTAAGTTACCCACACACAATGAATAATTCCCTAAAATAACTGGAAAATATCCACAGACAAAATTGGATTTCAGCTTAAGAGCATTCTCCAATTTCTATCTTGTTTAGCATGATGTATAAAAATAACACACATGAAAACATAATATGTGCTCTAAAGGGTTTGCTTTAACATCTAGAAGATATCTTTCTTTAGAGGGACAAAGACCACAAGGTAAATACTTGGACTTCACTTTTTGTCACCATGTCTACAAAAATACAACACCTGCTTAGCAGCCCTGCCTCCCACAAAATGCAAACGTACAGTTGCAGAACCATTTCCACTTATGGAACATTTCAGTAGTCTTGGACCATTTGACCTAGGAATTATGGTCCAGAGAAAAGTGTCTATTTTATTAAAGAGGTATTTAAAAAAAAATGAGTGGGTGGGAGGTGAGGATTAGTACTCAGCTGTGCACACTTCCTGTATGTAAGACCAACATATTTAGCAGAGAAGTCACGTGCAAGTCCAAAACAAGCAAGAAGAGCTGCATTTCCCCATGTTCCATAACAAAACCTGGCACTCTGTTTTAGCCCATAGCAGATACCTGAAGCCTTCAAGGAGCCTGCACACAGTAAGACAAGGCTGACAGGGCAAAACAGTAGACTCCTTGAGAATATTACTAATAAAGACTGTTTCTAGTTGAGAACATTCCTAAATGCCAAACAGCTGGAAAGTAGGAGAGCAGCCAGGGCGTCGATCAGCACTTATTTGTCCTACCTCTACTTTCTTGCCTAGGCAACTGCTAATGGCTACACTCAACATCAGCAGGTCTTTAGCTTGATCTAGCACAGTTGCTTTCACTGCTCTCAGAAAGCTAATGTTGGAAATCAGATGTTTTTCCAGGTCTTACTAAGTAATCCAAAGATTTTATCATGTAAGCTGCAGTTTGGACAATTTACAAGTTGGTATTTAAACATGTACTCAAGCACCTGCTTTAAGTGCTCACTTTATTTTTAAATTAATCATTATTGCTGCATTTATTTTTCCCATAACAGGAGGTAAGTGGCTTTTACCTCTGCTCACAGCTTGAGAAACACAATGTAGGTCAGTCTAAAAAAATATCTGAAGTTGCATTAATTAGTCAGAGGTAATTATACTTGCTTTACCAATAGCATTTACTATTGCTACACTTGTAAAATGTTTTCCATTAGGAGAAGTTTTCATATTTTCATAGCACTCTGAAGCACATGCCATTAGGTCTGAAATTTCTCATGATTCATCATCGCTCTCCAAAGCACAACATTGATTTAAACCACCACCCCCCTTGAATCAAAAGTAAAACATTGGCCCTTGTCAATTTAGCAATTGCTATAACATTAACAATTGTCAGTTTTTTCCCTTTTACTATTTTTTTACGTATCCTATTCTCTCTTGCACTCTTTATTTTGGGGAGTTTTGTTTTTTGGGGTTTTTTTTAATAAGTCTTTCTGAAGAAGTACTGAAGACACTGAAGACTAAAAATTATCATTTGAAAATTGAGTAAAAGCCTCTATAACTACAATGATTCCATGTGAACCTGGTAAAGTTAGAGCCCTGAAAGCTGCATACTCACTGTAAGGGTATTACCTTCTTATCACAGTGGTAAAACAGTGCTCCTCCCGAGACAAATCTATGCCTGGAGCCCCCATTTTATTGTATTCCAAAGAGATGTGAAAGTCAAGGTTTCCAAACACTGCAAAGGGTGTCCATACAGAGGAGGTGTCAATCAAGGAGCTTTGTGCCGAGGTGAAGGATTATAGAGCCTGAGAAGAAGAGATGGAAAGAAAACAGCCCCTACCCTAGGACTTCGTTTTCTTTGCTACTTAGTTTTTTCTAGGTACTCCTTCCCTTCTCTGCTCTCTTTCACTGACTGAACAGGAAACAGTGGAGCCTAAGAGATTCCTAGCTTCTACAGATTAGAAAACATATCATTTTTCAAATTGAAAACTGCAGTAGTTTAATTTTATCTATACTTTCATTAGCATATCTTATTCTGCTTGGATAACTTCTTCATGAATAGTAGAATGCTTTCAAGCCTACAGTTTCAACAGTAATCAGGAAGGGTCACCAATGTTAAAACACTGCACAGCAGATGACTGCACAATTATTTTCCTTCTGCTTTTGCCTGAACCTCTTGCTGTTCCATTTCCTGCAGATCCATCAGAAGAATTCAGCACTCATGTTAGAACCAGGCTAACTTTTTAGACTTAATTTAAAATTATGCTATTTCAAACACAAATGAACTTAAATATTTAGATATGGCATGCATCTTCAGAATCTGAAGACTCTGAACTTCTTAAGGGAAAGCTCATCAGACCAGAACAGATTTGAGGCTTAGTTTTAGTCCACATCTCAGTCACCAAACATCAAGCTTGGCCTAGCATTTTAACAAGAAGCCTAGCATTTTGACCAAAGAAAGAAAATAATAATAACCAGAGCTTCTGCTGTATCTGTTTTGGACTATCCCTGAAAAATTCCTTTATTCTGATAGATTTTATTGAGCAGCCACAATTTTGCATACAGATGCAAAAATAAGAACTTCCTCTGAAAGAATCCATGTGCTACACTCAGAGAAAAAAAGAGTCTGTAGCAGAATTGAACAGAAATCACATACCAGAGAGCACTGTGTCATTTAACACTGAAAACTGCCTAAGGATGACAGGTATGTTATTTGGGGTAAGCAAGAAGCTATCTCGTCATTTAGGTTCATTCAAAATAAAATTCCTCAAATTGCTCTTCTTCCTAGACAAGGTGTGCCAAAAGTCTGAAAATACCAAAATTTCCCAAAATAGTGCTTCCATCACAATTAAGATACCTCCAACCTTTATAAAAAAAACATGTAGATTCTGAAAAATGCAAACAGAATAGTAATTAATCTCAGCCTTACTAGGGGAGATATTGTTTTGAGCTTTTTTTAATATAAGACCATCACGAATGTTGAGGCTTCAGGCTTTAAATTTATTCTTCCTTATGCAAAACTGAAGCACCAAGAAGTCCATTAAATAAACTGTGGGTCTTGCTTAATTAAACTATTTTGCAAGTTATTGGGCATGGTAACACCTGCTCGTATTGATGACTCCAAAGCAGGGGTAACCCAGCTAGGTAGCAGTTAAGTAAAATTATATAGATCAACCACCATTATTAATTCACAACAGTATGAAAAAGCAGGGGAAAGAATGGTGCAGAGGTGAGGTTACTTCTGTGTGGCAACATTTCCCACTCCTTCTCCACACACACCTCACTTCACAAAACCTTTTAGATACAAATAAAATAGCCATGACCTTTTTTCCTCCTCTGCATGATTAATTACTTAATGTATTATTAATTGGAAAATGTAGCTGAATTTCAAATGCTTTCATTCTCTCAGCATATCATGCTGTCTGGGAAGCGCCGATTAAGCTGTTCATCAAAGGTGAGCAGGCAAGGTCATGTAGGCTGTGCCTCTTCAGTTATTCATTACCTGTCCTAAATAGTAATTAACAACAGCAATATTTCCATAAATCAAAGCTTTTCTGATTACCTTCGGATGATAGGAGGTTGGGGGGAGGGGAGGGAAGGAATCAGTGTATAGGGTTTTTGCATGTATCCCTTTTTCACCATTTCTTCTAGTGCCTACCTGAATAATTGAATCGATACATTAGCTGTCATATAAAACACAGAATTTGACTTAAAGTCAAGAGGAATTCCACACAGAATAAAGAGGAAATTGTGGCTTCCTTTCTCCCTTCCCTACGCCTCATCCCAGCTTTACAGGGGGATTTGATCTAAGAAGGCTTCTCAATTACCAAGACTGTTACATTTATTAGTTTTGTTTCTTTTTATTACCTCCCTTATCAAGGTTAGAATGGGGATCTCAGAGCATGGCCTTGAGGCCATATTCAGTGAGGCTCCAAATTTATAAAGAAACTTATCCTTCAATATCTATGAGGTTTCTCACCTTGAGGCATTTCAGGTGGCAAATAGTGAGGCTCTTGAGCACTGACATGCACCCAGTCGAAATCATCATACAGGTCTTGGTGGTAGTCACAGGGCCCAGGACCATCATCAAATGTGCATCCTCCTAGAGAAGAAACTTGTTATTAGTTTATTTAAAAGCAGAGATCTTTCAAGAGTCAAGCAGAAGTGTTTCTCAGGGGCCCACCACAACTGCAGTGCCTGCACAGCCTTGTACCACAGTTCACAGGCTTGCTTTTACAAAGCTAAAGCCTGCAAACAACTCACCCATCAGTGTTCCACTCTCTTTGGTAAAAACATCGCTACTCCACACAACCAATTTCCCCCAAGAGCACCTTCTTTCCAAGCAAATCATAGCCTGAAGTCACCAATCCAAGTGAAACCTATCTGCATGACAAAAAGCAACATGCTATCTAAACCACAGGGGCAGCTGAAAATAATGGACCAAGGTCAAAGACGAAAATCAAAAACTCTGATGCATTGAAAACATAAGCAGTCCAAACACTGACAACAAGGATAAATACTGCACCCAAAACAGTCAGAAAAATTAATTAAAATTACTTAGAAATTAAATAATTGCTGCAGAATGAATTTGGTAATCTTGATTTACTAAATCAGTCTAGCATAACATAGCAAGGCATTTTTTCAGGGTCACAAAAACAACAGATATCAAAACCTTACAACAGAAGTTCTGAGGAGAAGTGACAGAGAGAAAGAAAAATGGGAGGAATGTAAAGGATGGGAGGCAAAAAAAAAGGACAGAATTCCCATGCAGAACAGTAATATCTGCCCTGTCTCATTCAGAAACTTTTTTAGTCCATTATTAACTCAAGGCCATTAAATAGTCTGGGAAAAAGAGAAGAAAGCATGACAATCACAGAAAAAGATCAAAGTTTGAGAAGGAAGAAACAAAGGAATCAAAAGAGCCTGGTCAAAGGAAAAAGCAGAGCATAAAGGCAAGAAAATACAGATGTCATGCATACAATTCTGCATGAGCTGTTCTCTCTATTCATGGCACACAGCCCTAGAGTTTGCTCCTCCTGCTCAAAAACAAAAGGCAATACCAGGAGAGAGTGAAAGAGAAAACACACTGCATTCGTTATGATTTAGGTGGTATTTTTTAATCCAGAGAAGTTTATATAAGAACCCAAGAACTAGACTATAGACCATTTTTGGAAGTCAGTGGAGATATTTCTTGAATCCACTTCTTCCTGTCCTCAGTAATTCAGGCACATCAATCCAAATAACAACACTTATCACAACAAAAGTTCCTTTTGCTAAGACACTTCTAGAATAACAGGGTGTTTGTATTAACTTTGTTGTCTGACTTTTAAATACAAAATATGGGACAAGTACTTTGAGAACAAACAAAAACCCGTTATTACAATAAAGTCCAGTGTTGCCCTCTGATGAGTCACCATCACAGCACAAACAGCCAACACTCTTCCATGCCTGCCTGGGTCTCACCAGCTCACATACACCCCAGAGGCAAATGGGCTGGAGGTGGGAAAGGGGAGATTCAGGACCATCAAGAACTACAGCCTGTGCTCATTCCTGCCCCCTGTACAAGACATACATGGTATAGAACTCAGAAAGGCCAGAGAAAAAGGAAAGGAGGAATGGACATGTATGTCACCAAATTGAGAATGAAAATGCTTTTAACCTACCCAAAACAGAATATTCAAGTATCAGGTAACAGGCAGAGAGTTTGCAAAAACAGTGTTCATATTTAGGGAAGAGTAATTTCCTTTTACTAAATTCCATAAACAAATCTGTACTGTGTCCCACACCAAGAGATCTTTTATCTTGCATCTTTTATTAGGGATAACTCAAATAGTTCCCAAAAATCTGCAAAAGTATTTGTAATTTTGAATGAATGACAAAACCAAGTTTTAGATAATCCTACCTCACCAAAACCCATTGCCAGATACATACCCAGGCACCCCCAGAATTACCTGTTAACCAATGTTTCAGCTGGCGAGGACAAAGAAAGAAAATTCTACACTGAAGCAAAATTTGTGCTAAATCCTTGTACCATAAACCCTTAAAATGTCATATTCATCTCTGTATTAACAAAACTTGCTCAAACATCACCCTGTGAAACATGAGCAGAGCATCAACAGCAGCAACAAAAAAGCCCCAACATCTTATTCCCTGTTGGTTACTACATCAGTGTCACTGTCAAAGACTGCAAGGCACGAGAGAAATATTTGTGTGTCAGAGAAATATTTACACTTTTTAAAATCCCAAATCCAGTGCCCTCTGTTACCAGTGAGAGACTTTTCTAATTAAAATCTATTATGAAAACACCAAAAATACTTAGAACATAAATCTTGCATTTTGATTTAACTTACGTTACACCTCTATGAGCACTCTACAGCAAAAAAATGTACATTTCCTTCAACAGTTTATTGATAAATGAATAGCAGTTTCCCTTAAAGGGAAGTTATCAGTCTCCTGTCCCAGCACCGAAATGACATATGGCTTTGAAGCACATGCCTGCAGGGCACCCATTACCCTTTTTAATGGTTTAAGTGCCCTCAGTATATAAATTTAAACCACCAATGAATCTTTTAGTCTCATTTAGAAGATGAATGTCCTTAATTGCTTGTCTTTGTACCCACTATTAATTTTAGTTATCAGGGTTCTGATTAGCAATAACAACTCGCCTTTTAATAGACAGCAAGCAATCCCAACCTCATGGCTGCACCCACAGAACAAGCAAGTGTGCGTTTATCATATACATATGAGCAAAGTTTATCAGGGCAGATTATCAACCCACTACAAAATCAACCCTGTAACAACTGCTTGAACCAATGGCTTCCTCTCATGGAGCACACTGCCACCTTACCTCTTACCAACATACTGAGACTTTTCAAGGCAGGTAAACAACTAATTCTGGAGTGTTTTATCCAGTACTACACAGGACAGGCCAAGCATTTCAAACCCCCTGCAGACTACTCCTTAAGATTTAAAACATGAGCAAATATAGACCTCTCCTTCTCTCTTTTAACAGTCAATTGCCTGCATGCTATTTCAGTAATTCCAGGCAGAAAGAGACAAACCTGGTGCAACATGCTGTGTGGAAAACACAGGGAGAAGAGGTGGTGGGTGGGTGAAACCTGGAGTGATATATTTTGTTCCCAGTCATTTGTTCAAAACTGTATACATTTTAAATCAAATCTTAAACCACTCAAACATAAAACCACATCTGACAAAAGCACACAGTAGGCCAGGACTTATTAGCACCCTAATTCAGCTACTGGGCCACTGTCCACAATAATGTAACAGCATTGCTCAGGGAAGACAGTGGATCAGCTTGATGAACATTCACTACCTTCCAATGAAGTTCAGCAGCTGAACTCAAATAGCCATTCACATTTGTTGCCTAACACTTTGACAACAGTCCGCTAATATCCTACAGATGATAAGTCAGAAATCTCCTACTAAGACATTTGTAACTTCCTCCAAAACTCAATAAAATGGTACTTCACTACCAACCACTGTCCCATTACCTATCACCACCACATTCCTTTAGCTACCACTGATGCATAACTTACAATTTTTCTTCAATACTACCCTGCCACTGGAATTTGTCCATACCTACCAGCACACATATCCTACCACTGTGATTTGTGCACGTCTGCTCAATCTCCCAGCTGGAAGTACACAGTGCTGACATTCAAATGTTCTTGGATCTTGCAGTACCTAAATCCATATTTACCTTATATTTCTATTATCATGCTTCTGAAAAAGATGGCAGCAGCAGCAGTGATCAGAGTAATACACCAGACTGGTCTGACCTCAGCAGCCTGATGTGGGTCAAGGGACTGGGTTGGAAGGCAATAAGTAGAATCTCCTCTCTTCAAACAACACTGCCCTCAGGACGTGGCCCAGAAGAGCTGGATGGGACAGCATCAACCAGAGTCATGACTTGCCACACCTGCAGAGGTGGCAGCAGCAATCAAGTCACCCTCAACAATCAAAGACAAGCAAAAAGAAAAACACAGGTTGTCCATCGGGAACAAACACCCCACCAACAGCTGGAATAGATAGATAAGAAGACAGAATTTTAAATATCTCTGATTATTTTGTCAAACTACTAATTGTATTTTGGATCAATCAAATTTGCTCAGTTGCTTGTGAAGTATTTGGGAAACATTTACCTTTCACAGAAACCAAGAAAAACAACAATTCACTGTATCCATTATCTTTTCTCGTAAGCTTCACTACGTTATCAACTTCAGCTTAAACAGACCGAGAACACACACTCCCCTTCAACGTCCTTCTAAAAGATAAGTGATAAATCATGCTAGCCTCAAAAAATTTCCTGCCTACATGTCCATTTTCATCTATGAAAGATAAAGAATCTTAAATGTTCATTATAAAAAGAAAGATTAATATCCCACACTGAACTCTCAGAAAATAAATTAAAGCTCTGCTTAATAACAAGGTCATCAAGATTAACCTAAATTTAATCTCAAAATTAATCATAAAATATCCAAAATTAACCAAAATTTAATGAAGATTTAGTAAAGACATTATAGTCAAAACTGACGCATCATCTATTTTGGGGGATTGACCCAGGCTAGACACCATGTGCCCACCAAAGCTGCTCTATCAATCCCCTCCTCAGGGGAGAGAAAAATATTTTGAAATACCTGTGGGTCACTCACCAATTACTATCATGGGCAAACCACACTCAATTTATTACCAATCAAATCAGAGTAGGGTAATGAAAAATAATATCAAATCTTAAAAACCCTTTTGCCACACAGAAAATTTTTCCCCTTAAATCTGTTATGCCAGAGGCATTACCACTGTCTCTGACAGGCTCAGCCAGGGTCTGTCTTGGAGCTTGGCACTGGCTCTGACAGATACAGGGGAAGCTTCTGGCAGTTCTTAACAGAAGCCACCCCTGTAACCCCCCCAGCCACCAAAACTTCGCCACACAAATCCAAAATACCTATAAAAAGCTATTTTTAAATACTTATTTATTTATTTAAATTTAAAAATCAATTGCACAGTTTTAAAATCATAATGATAATTCCTTAGCAGCAACACTTGGCACTGACATTGCCCTGTGATTTGGATTTATCCTACCTCCTTTTATCACAACCCAGGAAAGAGCTAAACAGATCTTTTTTCCACCAGGTTAAAATAAAAATAAGCTTAAGACTAGAAGAAGGACGTGTCAATAACTCCCACTGATAAATGGATGCCCAGTACAACTTTACTGTGGCCTCCCAGCTCATCAGCTCAGGACAAAAAGAAAAAACTGATTCTGAATTTGAATAACTGATCTTTATCTAACAATTCCAATGTTCTCACTGCACTTCCTAGAGATTATGCACTTCTACTATATAGAATAGAAACAGGCAGTTGCACAACAACATTAAATTAAATTTAAGATACTCATAACATTTATTATTAATAGTACTATAAGGATGGTGCACTGGAGATCTACTGACTTCTAGCTAAAAGATGCTATTCCCAAATAGCATGTAAATATTCTGTATGGCAGTTTTAATATTTAGATTTTGGAAGTGTTCTCCGTTACTTAGTACTATAACCTATCAGCATGGCAAAGGATTTTTTTCAGGCACAGAATGGCATGTATTGAAAGACAGTTGAAAGAATCCGAGTTAACAGTTTAGTTCTGAGATCTGTTTTTCATCTAACCACTTCTGGTGTTATGCAGAATGCAAAACACACTAGTAATATCTCAAAGTTCATGCCCCTCCCTTTTAAGGAGCTGGTTGTGAGCGAGGAAACTCATCCACTAGGAACAAGCAGACCAGGAGGAGAAGGAAACAGCAAACCAACAGCATAAGAGAAGAGATCTACTAGAGGCACAAAACAAAGTTTTGTCAGCACAATTTCTCCTGTACACAGGGCTCAGTTACCAATGGTTTCTTTTGGGACTTCCATGTATGAAGGTGTCGCATCAGGGATGAAATACTCTTTTCTCATTCAGCTCAAATGACTAGTGGAACAATCTGCTCCTTCTGTTTGAGAGCACACTTTTATTTTTCTCCACCACCTGCTGTAAAATCATAATGAATAGCTCTAAATCTATCAAAGTAGATAGCTCCATGGCAAGAACCCAGTACAAAATTATGTTGATCTGTGATGTCAGGTAAAAGTCCTGTGAAAATTTACTTTTTTCTTCTCCCATTGAGTGGTGAATTCAAAGGTTGAAGAGTATAAAGGAGCTATAGCAGGTCTCTTTTCAGTCATATACATACAGGTACAAGTTCTGCTTTTAAAAATCACCCACCTACCACATTAATTTACCTGTTCATATTATAGCACACCTTGAAGCACAGGATGTTTTCATCTCCTAAAGGCACTACATTATTTCTGTTATGAGCATTTTAAAACACCTTGACTGCAGAGCATTCAAACACCTATTGAGACTATACTAAGAATTGATGTAAATGCAGTTTGAGAATAAATTTTAATGACTTGTGTTAAAATGCTTATGTTAAGTATTATCTACTGAAATTAACACTGAAACAACCTTAATTAACCTATGGCATCTAAAAAGGCAGAAGATCAGAGGCACTATTTAACGTTAAAAAAATAACCATGAAAAGAGCTGCACTTAAGGAGAATTACAGATTCTCTGTTACAAGGAGAAGTCATACTAAATACTAAGAATATTTATCTTCCTTAGAGTGGTATCTTATTCTGTAGTACTAGAATTCATTATACAAAACAACTGATTTCAAGTAACAGCAGTAAAAGCCAAGTAAATTCAACTACCTGCAAAAGTTTTTTAATTTTTTCTAAACTTGTTCTTAATATCAGGAAGTTTTAATCACCCTCTTAGCTTAGTAACTTGAACATGGGACTCCAAGTCTCATTCAATAGCACCAATGGAATATAAACTCCAACAACAAAATAGGAAATATTGTAATTTATTCCTAAATTAACGTTATTATATTTTAGTTGTAGGGCTTTTGTTGGTGCTGTGTAACAGTCAAATAATCTAAACATCCCTATAAATACATTTTTTTCTGACAAGGAATTGGACAAACCTCTCCTAAATCAGTATTTGCTATAAATCACTGTGAAATTAGAACCAATCCCACCCTCCAAAAGTCATTAAGTAGTGCAATAACAAAGGAGAAGAGTAGGGGGAAAAAAAGCTAAACAGCTTACAATCAAGTCTGATCTATGCATATTTCTTTTCATTTTCTGCCTTCCATATTCCTTATTAATAAATAGCTAATTTAATCATAGCTAATTTTAGAAAGGAAAGATGGGAACTTGATAATTATTAGGTGCCAGTTATTGAGAATGCAAGAAGCCTCAGGTGGACATCCTTTCCTGTACTCTTCAGAGTAACTTATCACTATTAATGGCAGCATTTAGCCTAACCTCAAATATTGGCAGAGCATGAAGATTCACAATTAGATGTGGTCTACCTGGCCATGCCATTTATTAAATTTCTTCCATTAAATTAGCCTCTCTCTCTCTCTCTCTATACCCAGCCTGGAAAAGCCTTGTATATTTCGAATTTCAAAAATCTTCACATTCACTGCCAAGAAGAATCTTTTCCATGCTTTACCAGCAGTGAACTGGATAGAAAAAGGAAAGAGACAAAGGTCTCTTTTTCTTCAAAAGATCAGCCTCTATTACATTCTCTGTCCTTCAGTTTCCAAACGAAACAAAACATAATCTAAACAAAAGTGTCTTTAAATTTCCTCTTATTCTCCAGGGAAAAGAAGTTCTTCTGTTCTTTACTGGAGAGGTGATAGGAGGTAGCTGTGAAAAGTCTCAGTTGCTTAATGTCTTTTTCATCCTTCCTTGGGATGGGAAAGGCAGTGGAGAGCAAACAGCCCTACATACGCAGATCACTTTCTATAACTGAAGCTACCAAGACCATTTCCATTTCAGTTCACAAGACATTTCTGAAACCATGAGAAGAATCAACAGTTTCATGAAATTATGTGTAGGTTTTCATCAATAGGTAAGTTAAAACATCCACAGAACACCAAAGCTATTTAATATTTCAGCTTATAGGCTGCAAGCTTCAGTATTCCTGCAGTACACTGAGCAAACTTCTGACCAATTGCACTGGTGACAAGAAGTTATACCATTTGAATATAAAAAATTGGGGTATTGAGGGGTGGAATCATGTACTTGAAATTAATAAATATTTTCATACCTATACCAATAATAAAATGACAGCAAGCAAGTTCTCTGACTTCAAGAACACAATTGAGGGTTCTAAAAATAAATTATTCACTTTGATTATTTTTTATGGATATTCCGTCTTACAATGCGGCTTCTAAAAACAATACCTTTTCCAAGACACTGATAGTGCTTATCTATAGAAAAATCTTATATAGATATCACAGGCTCTGGCATTTCTCCTAAACATTCTTACAATATGCTGTTAAAAAGCAATGGATAAGAATAAGATTAAACTCAGCAGGAGTGTTAAATGAAGATAGCCCTACTAACAGTACATGAAATCACAAAATTTTCTGCAGATTGACTGCTAGGTTATTTTGTAACCTACTCTCTAAGGGAAAAAAAAAAAGATTAAATAAGGACTTGGAAGAAATAAGTTCACAGCTCAACTTCTATCTCTACTAATCATGCCACCAACTCAACTGCAAAAGCAGGCCTAACAACTACACATCACAAAATCACAGAATATGCTGAGTGGGAAGGGACCCATCAGGATCATCGAGCCCAACTCCTGGGCACAGAACATCCCCAAGAGTCATGCCATGTGCCTGAGAGCATTGTCCAAATGCTTCTTGAACTCTGTCAGGCTTGGTGCTGTGACCACTTCCCTGGGGAGCCTGTTCAGTGCCCAACCACCCCCAGGGTGAAGAACCTTTTCCTGATATCCAACCTAAACCTCCCCTGACACAACTCCAGACCATTCCCTTGGGTCCTATTACTGGTCACCAGAGAAAAGAGATCAGTGCCTGCCCCTCTTCTTCCCCTCACGAGGAAGTTGTAACTGCAATGAGGTCTCCCCTCAGTCTCCTCTTCTTCAGGCTGAACAGACCAAGTGACCTCAGCCACTCCTCTTACAGCTTCCCCTCTAGGCCATTCTCCATCCTTGTGGCCCTCCTTTGGACACTTTCTAATAATTTCATCTCTTTTTTATATTGTGGCACCCAGAACTGCCCCCAGCACTTGAGGTGAGGCCTCCCCAGTGCAGAGCAGAGTGGGACAATCCCCTCCCTTGATCGGCTGGCGATGCTGTGCCTGATGCACCCCAGGAGAGGGCTGGCACTCCTGGATGCCAGAGCACTGCTGACTTATATTCAGCATTCTGCCAACCAGGACCCCCAGGTCCCTTTCCATGACGCTGCTTTTCAGTGCCACCCTATTACAATTTTGACAGTTTAGCCATAAAGTAGGGTGACAGGGGACAATATAAGTTATTTAAAGTTTGTTCTAGAACCCATCTCTTTTTCTATCAGTTATTAAAACTTCATTCAAAAGACAAAAACAAAAGCTTCCAGCTAGGCAATAGGAGCAAATATTCAACAAAAAAAAAGTTTCCTCTTTGAGAACAACAAACACAAATTCCCACAGCATCAGTGCAGAAGCCAGACAAATGAGTAAATGAAACAAGAGTACGTAAGTTATGCAGACTGAAGTTTAAAAGAAGCTCAAGGTACATGGAGGCACAGAGCTCAAAATGAATGTGGCCAACATGAAAGCTGAGGACTTCCTAAGGGGAAGTGAGCATAAGATAGTGCATAAAATATTAAATGGTCATGCAAAAAGGAAGATCAAATTAAATGCAAGAAAATAGAAGAGCTCTGATGTTGAAAATAACAGAAGCTGTAACAAAAGATCATTTCTGAAGCCTCAGAAGGAGATAAGAACAAGAAGGTAGAGAGATGATTGAAGAGTTCGGTCATTGTATAAATCCAGAGCCTCAAGAGGATGACAAGAACCTCTCAGAAGAGATCTTTCAAGAAACAACGTCAAGGTACACAAAGAATTGAGTTAGCAGTGAATCACCAAACCTTGGCACATAAATAGGAGGGCCATGAGCAGTACATACTGAGTTTAAAAATATACCTTCACACACACAGGCGCTGCCAAACTAAGAGCCAAATACTTTTGTGTCAGAAGTGCAGATACTGCTCTAGTTTCTGATTTTGTAGTAAGAAAAGTGGTAAGTACTTTAATATCTTGCATATCTTTTCATACAATCCAGCAAGATGAAAGGAAGGTTAGAAAGAAGAACAGTATAAAAGTATTTTGAAAGCAGTGAAGGTTTCTACACCAACAGGAGACAGCCAAACTTCCAAATTTAGTGAAAGACTGGATGAGATACAGACCAACAAATAACAAATTCAAGATATACTGGGCCCCAATCTACAGAATCAGAGAACGGTTGAGTGTGGAAGGGCTACTGCAGGCCATCTGGTCCAACCCCTCTGCTCAAGCAGAGCCATCTAGAGGCTAGGTGCCTAGGACCATGTCCAGACCACATCTCCACGGATGGAGATTCCACAGTTTCCCTAGGCAACCTGTGCCGGTGCTCAGTAATCCACACTGTTAAAAGAAAAAACAACCAAAAAACCAATCAACCAAACAAAAAACCAAAAACTAACAACAAACCACAAAACAAAAAAACACCACCAAAACAAAAAAAACCCCACGTTAATGTATTAGTGTTTCCTGGTGCTCAGTGGGACCTTCCCTGTTTGGAAGACAGTGTCCACTGATGTCCAAGCAGAAACTATTTGCTGATGTCCTTCACATATCTGGAAATGGCTTCAAGCACAAGCTGTTCCATCACCTTCCCAGAATCAAGGTTATATGGAGCAGCCCATCCTTTCCTGGGCTCTCCTTGCATAATCTCCTATTAAAATGATGTCTTATCTTAAGCTTTCCTCAGCAATGCTTCATACATTCCCTGGTATCAAAATGAAGTTTTGCACTTCCTTACTGGTTTTAACACCTTTTATTCAATCACAAAGACAAGTATAACATTGTCCTTTGCGATGTTATGCTTAAAGATGGACTAAAGTATCACAGAAAATCTAAGATAAAAACAAGAATTATATGAGAACTTTTCATATTGAACAAGCTGAGAACAGCAAACACAAGGAAATAAGAGATTTTCCTTTTATCTTCTGTCTTCTACCTTTCCTTTTTGGACTTACAAATCTGAGTCTTCCCTTACATGTGCCCTACAGAATCAAATGAATGTCAAATGGATGATTCATTTCACACACTACTCTTTGTATCAGTTGTTACTTCATTCTTCAGCAAAGTAAGATTTATCAAAATATTTTCTAACTATGAGGAAAATATTTTAGGTAAATTACATTGGGAGAGAGTAATCTGACAGCAAAGCTCTTTAACGCTCAGAGAAACCCACATTATGCTAACAACTCACTTTCTTCCTTTACATCTTGTAGCCAAATCACTACTTGCTGTTGAACTGATTTAAAATATAAATCGTGCATGTAAGAAAATAATGTATCTCTTCTCTCATCAGATTTGGTCCTCAGCAAGACGTCTGGTGAACAAACAGCACAAATCAGCACACCATTTTGCACAAAACTTACTGATATGCCATCAAACTTGGCTTCACTTGTGCAATTAAAAAAACTCTCAACAGAGAAATTGCAATAGGCGTATAAACTTCTAGCAAGAAATCACTATTTTAGATTAAAAATATTTACAATCAGAACAGTAGTAATACTACCATTTAAAAAACAAAGATAACATTATTTTATGGCTTCCCAGGGAATTGAACTCAAGAACTTTAAACTTGTGTTTTTATCTGAAAATCTGCGCTTGAGTTTCACTAAAACTAACTATTACAAGAATACTTAACTATATTATAGTATTTTTCAAGCAGATTCAAGTTGTGTTTAATCTCTCCATTTCTTAAATGGAGAAACATTCTCACTGGGTTGGCTTTTTAAAATAGTGTAAGCCTGAAGGTTGGATAAAACCTGCTTTATGCTGTGCAATGAAGTCGTAGCTTTTTGAAGCCAATCATCCGTCCGTGTCCTGAAGGCAGACTGCCCAAAGCACAGCAAGGAGAACAGAGAAGCACTATGCTGACAATCTTACCACTCCAGCACACAAGTGAAAACATATCCCTTTATGTTGCACATTGCACAGAAGTTAAGTGCAAAAAAACCTGTGGCTGAAAACTGTCCCGGTAGGCACTGATAGGGTGCCAGTACTAGTCAGAGCATAAATTCACCACTCAGCCTTTAGAGTTTAAGACTGAATTAAATATTCTCATGAAAACATCAGCTTGATGCTAAATAATAGCCAAAAGGTGATTCAAGAGTTAAAAGGGAGAAAATTTATAAAAGAATACTGAACATTTCTTTACAAAATTATAAGCCACACCCAGAAATCTGTGTGGTTCTAGTTTTCCATCTCCTAAGGGTTATAATAGAAATAATAAAGGCTTAGAGAACATTTAAAAGGGAAAAAAAAGGAATAAAAGTCTCACACTTCGCTTTTGCACTAGCTTCTCTTTTTTTCAAATTAGACAAGGCACTTACATATTCAACTAGAACTTATACCAGTATTACATGCCCATGTTTTCACAATATCTTTTCATTTATCCTTTGGAACTATATTCACAAAGGTGTATACGACAAAGCATTCATTTTTTGGTCTGCCATTACCTAAAACAGCATGCAATTTTCTAGGGGAAGGAAAGAAAGGCTGCAGCAGGATAAGCTGCTAAAAAGAATAATTTTCAAAATTCCTACTATATCTCATCTGAGAACAAAAATCTTGTATAAGGAGAAAATATTTGGAGAGCTTCGCATTTGGGGTTTGTTTTGTTTTCTTAAAGCCTGAAGAAAAAATGTGAACTGTTTCAGTGGACAATGTGTGTCCTAATGCTTGCATCACTTGTCACCATAAATAATTTTTTAAAAAATTAAAAATTAAAATAAAAACTCTAGCTTCTCCACAAAAGCAATATTGTTCTCTGTTTCCTAATTTTTCTCTATTATAATTTAAAGAAAGCTCAAAATTGGATCTGCACTACCAAGTTATCATTTAAAGGTTAAAATACAGAACATAATGCAGAGCAATACATTCAGAAGAAAATAATTCATAGAGACCAAAGCCCAAGAAAGCATAACAATTTTTATGCAATAGAAAAATCAATACTTAATAACCAACACATAATCTGGATGCAATGAATAAAGCAGCAAGCATAATAAAAATTTTGCTGATTTTGAATTGAAACACTTTAGTACCAGAGGAATATAAGAAATTTGTAATAAAACAGCATCAAAGTGTGACCAGAAGTTTCCTCCCTTATTTTTTGCCATATCACAGTCCACCCCAAAAAAGTATGAGACAATGAAAAAACAGATATGTTTTGTTCATATCACAATTTGTTAAGAAAAAAGAAGTGACAGGTACAGATTATTACAAATGGTTGTTTTAAGTTCAAGTACAAATCCACGTCACCCACCAGCACAGTGAGGTTCTGTCCCCTCCTTGCATACACTTCGAAAGAACAAAGACAGACTCCATGTCTTTTTGTTTGCATCTCATCTCTGGGTGCCCTCATCTACAAATGCATTTGCAAACCCTTTTTCTGTGGGGTTGACCTCATCATAACACTGATCTAAAGTGGTCTCCTTCTGTCTAAACTGAACCTCAGCCTGCCTTTTGGACAACCTTGGAGTAGGGCAGCACAAGTTACAACCACCCTTTTACTCTTTCACTACACACTTGATCTCAGGTCAGCACTTCTTTTCTCAAGTATTACAGGTATCATCGTTCAACACTCACATCTTCCTTCAAGCCTCTTCATGTGTCCTCACTCCTGCTATACTCAGTTTTTGAAGGATAACTAAAAAGCTTCTCTGAGCCACACTCTCTTCCAGCCTTCATCTCCCCTTAACCCAATCACCTTGGCATCTCCTCTCTGCCCTTGACAAATGAGTCTTCTCCCACTCTTATCTATTCACAGCACTGCTGAAAATACTCTCTTTATAGCCCATCACTTTGGCTGCATTCCACTTTCACTTCCTCTCTCTCCATTTTCAAAGAACAAACTTTATTTTTGTTACCTTTCACTGTTTATGCCCCCTTACAGAAAGCCAGCCAATTCAACTCAACAAAACTCATGGCAGCAACTGGCGGAAACCCATTCCTCTGTTGTTGTTTTTGGATTTGCTTTCCACTGGTTTAGACAGTTAAAAAAACCCAGAGGG
>NW_008239110.1:16013972-16055600 GCF_000691975.1 Corvus brachyrhynchos
ATAAGGCAGTTGTGTTTAGAGGGAGATGAGAAGGCATGGAGGCTTAGGCAACCAAACCCTTTGGTTGGCTGTGTTTCCTCCTTTTAGTTGCTCACAGGTGTCCAAAAGGGGTGAGAGGAAATCATACCATCCTACTCATCTACGTTGCCAACAACATCTGTTTAAGAGTCAGAATAGTCAACCTGGCAAAGGGACATGTGTTGCGGACAGCTAACAAAATGCAAGCTTTCAGAGTTTTTTTAAGATATTTTAGTAATAGCTGCCCTGATACCATCTCTGAAGTTGAGAATGAAGAAGTGCTAGTGCAGCTCAAAGCTGAGAACCAGACTGAGAGGCCAATAGCATTATTCTGCTTGAATCTCATACCACCTACAGAGCAAGGAGAATTGAAAATGACTGACTTTGCTAACACATTGTTTACTAGCCAAAGAAAAGAGACAGACATTGTCAGCACCTTTTCTGTAGTGACTAGTGACCCACACACCATTATGCTTTTGTCTTGATCTTTATACAGACTAGTTATATGGAAAACACTCCTCATTTTCCAGCCCAAATTAGTATCAGCTAGAGTTAACTTGGTAGACTCATCACTACAGCTTCAAGCATTTAGATATAGTCTTCATTTTTGTGATCCGGGAAGGCAGGTATGCTGCAGAGGTTAGGAGAAAGCTGAGGTATATCAACACCATTTTGATCCCATTAGCTCAATATCTTGCTTGTCTATAGCCCTCTCACTAAAGAGAAGTATCACCTTCAAATCAGGATAAATCACAGAATGGGGCACGTTGGAAGGGACCACAGTGGGTCATCTGGTTCAACCTCCCTGCTCAAGTAGGATCATCCTAGAGCACCTTACTCAGAATTCTGTCCAGACAGTTCTTCCATATCTCCCGTGCGGGAGAGTCCACAACCTCTCTGGGCAACCTGTTGCAATGCATGGTCACCCACAAAGTAAAGAAGTCATTCCTCATTTTCAGTTCAGAAACTGTTCATCAGTTTCTGCCATTGTCTCTGGTTGTATTGCTCAGCTGAGAGCAATACTACTGAGAAGAGACTAGCTCCATTCTCTTAACACTTTCCCTTTAAATAACAAAAAAATTTTTAAAAATTAATTTTCAGGGACACCCAAGATCAGTTATATTGAGTTACATTTTGTAGAACTAAATCATCACTCAGAATTTGCTGCAAGGCTCTCCAATAATCCATCTCACAGACTAGTCAAGATGGCAGAGCTGATTTTTAGCATTGGCTGTGTTCTGAGGTCCTAAATTAGACACACCATTTTGTAGATTTATAGCAGAAAATGCTGATGACTGATGCCATTGAGAAGGTACACTGAGACAGTCCACTAACAAACCTACCCAGAACAGTCCCTAAGTGATCTGTTCCTACTCTGCAACACCAGCAACTGTTTTCAGACTCTACAAGAACAGCTCAACTGAACAGACCACAAGAGTGGGTATGAGGAGTAGCGCCCCACATTTTCAAAGCTCTAATCAGTGTCACCCTTCAATCCATAAAGTAGTTATCTATGCTGATGACTTCTGTTGATAGCTACTGTCAATCCTTTTTAATCCTCAGGGAAGCAGGAATTGCAAATTGGCAATTGCAGAGTGCTTGGTACTGCAGTTGGCATATTTTCCATCTCTAGTAATGCTTTTGCAAGTCAGTAGCAGAGCATTTCCAAAAAAGAGCTCTAACAAAACAATTCACATCTGTTCTCTTTCAGCAACATTCTCAGTAGGTCTCTGACTTCCTATGGCCACCTGATAAAATTGGATGCAGCACCCTCCCTCTAAGCCCAAAAATCACAGTAATAGTCTACACAGCAGCAATATTGGATCTTCCCAGGGATCCCTCATACTCTTTGGACATCTGCTCTTCAGTGCTGCTACTCCACAGCCTGAATATCCTGTATCAGTCTGGGCCCACCTACCTTACACGTAGCTGTCGTGCAACTCCACGCTACTCTGAGTGTCATTTCAGACTACAGATGGCATCACTACCCCAGCTGCCACTACTGAGTCACACTGCTCTGCCATTTGCTCACTTTGAATACACATTTGCTAAAACAGTCACAAAGATTGAAAGCTCATCTGACTTATTGTACTCAGATCTGTTTTGGTGTCAAACATCACGTTTTTTATTACTGCCAGCTTTGTCACATCACAGCTTGTCAGTGGCAGCTCACTAGCAGAGGATAAGAAACCACACAGGAACAAGGTTTCACTCAGCCTTGCTACTTCAGGATGCTTCCAAAGCACCTGTGTGGTGGCCAGAGAATCCCTCGGTGCAAGCAGGCAGCGTGGGACCCAGCTGCATTACAGCTGAGCGGAGCACATCTGCATGCAAATATGGCGAGCAACAAACTCACAGAGCACAGGCTTTAACCCAGAGCAGTCACAGGCTAATGCAAGAAATTCCATTACCAAAAACTGCTGTAGTTTGGTTTTTACACATACATCAACAGCAGCAGTAATGAAATCTGAAAGTTGATTACCAGAAATATTTTGCTACCTCCCTTCTAATCCATCTACTTCAACCCACTCAGTACTACTACAATCAATCTATAAATTAGAGAATTAGAAAATATTAAAGAGGAAAAGTGCTAGAAATAAATTAATTTCTTAGCAAACAGGCAACCCAACATGAAGGAGACTGACTGTCAAAAAAAAATTTAATTCCTTCGGCATTCAGTTACAAAAAGGCATGCAGGTCCAAATCCCTTCTCATACTTCGTGAAGAAAACGTTAGGCAAGATAAGTGTTCTCAAATATTATTCAAGACAAATGACTACCTACCACATAATAGCTCTGCAATTAATACTTCTAGAATCTTCACTAACTCTGAATTAAATAGCAAATAAAAACCATGAAAAGCCAGGATCCTACCTATTCCTCAAGTCTCCTTTGCCAGAGTAGGAATAGCACTATCAGGATACAGTGGGTTTTAAGAAAAGGATCTTTCAGCACACTGATAAAGCAAGGCAATTTCATCACCTCACCCCATCATCCTTGCATCTGTACATTGTAGAGAGAAAATATAAAAGAATACATGAACTCTACATCACCAAAACCAATCGTACTTCTTTAGAAATATTGAAAGACAATTAGAAACAGCTCAGACAGCAGAAGACAAGAAGAACTAAAGACCTTTTTTCCTTAGGCCAGAGAGTTTTTATATGAACGCTACTCTGAAGAGGGTTCAAAATCTTGTCTTTTTTTGCCATCAGGAACAAGTGGACATCTTCATTCTTAGATACAGTAATTTAATTCTTTGCTGCTTTTAGGTCTTGCAAACCAGAAATTCACAACTCTAATTTCAGAAAGCAAGCAGAGGAAGATCTAATTTGAATTAGTTTTAAATTATACAGCCATAAATGAATTGAGTTTATTCAATCAACATTTTCAGGTCACCTTTAAACCTCCTGCTACCAATTCATATGCTAGACTAATTGCTTCAGATTCATCTTTCTTTCCTCTGAAGAGTAAAATCATGAAAATTAAATGCTCTTACATTTCTACAAGATACAAATACCGGTGCTTTAATCTGCAAGCAACTAGCTGACAGAAAGTAGTCAGAGTTTTGGATATACTGGATATACAAATACACTGGTTGGCCTGTGGGAGGGACCAGTGAACATTGCTGCTGATGTAAAGAATTCAAGAAGAAGAAACTGTCAGTTCAAGAAGAGAAAGAAGATGAGGAGCAGCACTGGAGTGACACGGTTCTGCCCGAGGACATAACCTGCCAAAGAGTCCTCTCGTCAGCTGTGCCTGAAATATGTATATGTGAAGTAAGCCTTTGCTGGTACTCAGGATTAAATATAGTAGGAGTACGTAAGCGCAGATTGATGCTAAATTTACAAGAACTTTTTAACACAGATTTTGAGTTGAGATGTTATGCATACAGGGGCTATTTACACACACGGTAATGCTTCTGATATAGCAGCCTTCTTCAACTCAGGCTGTCAAAAATAGACAGGAATGGGTAGGAGGAGAGTTGCTCCTCTTTATCAGCAGCATCTTACTTTAAATGGGTAAGGTGAAAGGAAAGAAACAAAGTATTAAAATGTGAAAGAGAAGGTCAACAGTGAATAAGCATTAGATGTTATGCTTTATTTTTTCCAAGAAAAAAATACTTGATACTGAATTCTTTTTATATGTCATCAATACAATTCAAACAAAATGAATAATTGGAAGAAAACTCAATAAAAATATTTCTACTTAGAATCACTGTTGTTAATTACTTCATGACAAATTATCACAATAAATGTCAAACTCTCAATTAAATGAGCAAGTCTTAAGTCAGTCAGTGCCTAAAGATACCAATTACATAAGTAACAAGTAGCTTTAGTCAAGTTTAGGTCCACTCATTTATACAAGTAATTCTTTAGGTACTGTTGTGTAGAAAAAAAATGCTTTATATATCCTCTTAGTATAAACAGGGATCAAATAGTGGTAAAGTTTCTGCATTTTTACTTTCAATCAAATATGTAATATCAGAATGAACAAAAATATGCTTACAACTAACATTCTTAATAAAATGGAATTTACCAGGGGGCACTGGCAGTAAGACACTTTTGCTCTATGTTTCACTCCCCTTGCACTGACATAGAAGGCTGATGATCAGACAGAGGCAGCTATTGCCTTGGTTCAATAGAGCATTACTCAATATAGCTTTATTGTAAAAGGCTTGGAGGTTTTCACCTATCCCATTTGAAATACTCTGTTCCAATTATTTCTACTCTATTTTTGTGAGAACCAAGTCCTGTAAAAACTAGAACAGTTTTAGCTTTTATTAAGAACTACCTGTACCACATTTGTATTTCTGCAAACATATAACACTGTGCTTAAAAAATCCAAAGTTATTCTTACAGATTCATTTGTTTTCAAATTATCTCTTGAGAGATTAGAAGGTAGTATCTGCTTTCTGAGGCATCTCTAAAGACAGGGTGGATTAACAATTCCTAAACAATCAGGTTTTTTTCAGTTCATCTCGGAGCCCACAATAGATCTTGAGGTTTGATAACAAACTACTTCAACAGTTCCTTGCTGGGCCACTGCTGTTCCTAATTAGCTTTTCTAGAGTGTCAGAACATGAAGCTTCCAGAGATGATGGTCACTACCATGCTTTTGGCTATGCATCAGTCCTTCATTATAGCTTCACAACTTGCTAAGTGAGAAAAGAGCAGAAAATTGACAGAAAACAGGACCTTTTGCTGTTGTTGTTGAAACGTTCATCAAACTATACAAAATTCATTTATATATTCTAGATTCTTAGTATGCTTCATTATTTTGTCACCAGTACAAAACTTTATTGGAAGAAAGCGAGAAAGAACATGAAGCTTCCACTACATACAGGAGCTTTGATAGAACCACCTACTTGACCACCCACTCTTCTGGTTAGTAAATGAAAGCAACTGAATGGTCATTAAATGACTCCAACTCCATTTACTCTATATTTAGCACTTCCTTCTTGCTTACAAAGCAGAGAGAGGAAAGCAAAAATTTAGAAGGGAACTGTGCTACAGGGAATAAGAATTACTTTCTATGAAGGTTCCATAATTTTTCCTCCATAATGCACGAGCTGACAGGGGACCAAATTGCTTTGATAGCACACAAATCCCTCTCACAGATTTCTCTCCAGTCTGGCTTTTCTTTCAAATGTAGCTCGTGTGATTGTCTTCCATCTTATCTGTCTGCATACTAAGAATTGTAATTTTATTTCTATAATTCATTCTTAAATAGCAGCAAATAAATGCAAAAAGTACAAAACAGAGAATAGTGGTATGTTCTGCCCTGCAAGCAAAATATGGGCACACAGAAGAGCAGTTTTTCATCCTAGAGGATATCAGCAGCAGCACTAGCTTTTGATTAAAAGGTCAGTATAGATTCAACCTAGAAGTGAAGATATATTGACCTAATGTTAAAAATAGCAATGTGCAAGAGTTCTCATGTATGACAAAAAAAATAAGATCTACAAGATGTTTTTCAAGATTTCTTGTGAGCTATAAAAATATTTGGTCATGTTTATCCCTCCTCTCCAGCAGATATTTTTGTGCTTTGTCCTGTGATGAAAACCAAGTTCAGTCTTTCAGCTACATCATGTTAGTACTTTACAACAGGAAAAGTAAAGTATAACAATTTTAGTGTTTTAGTGAAGTGGGGATTTTTTGGTGTTGTATGCAGGAGAGGAGGGGATGTTCTAAAAATCTGCCAGGAAAAAAAAAAAATTCTAAATGTAAAGGCAACAAGAATAAAAGTGCCCAGTACAAGAACTGCAGCTATGGTTTATTACATTTTGTCTCTGACAGTCAATGATTAGGGAATGAGACCATCTGAACAGCTTAGCCATTTTGGTTTCTAAGGCTAGGAACTTGGCTAATGGAGTAAAGAATGCCAAGCCTAATTATGTCCTTTATTAAAGACAATGTATATGCAACTAAAGGTTTGTCACCACCACCTGAAAACCATCTACTCTTGTATTGATGTGCAAATCTCACTAATTACCAAAATCCACAGTCTTTTTTTATTGAAGAGACAAAGCCAAGTCCAAGAGGAACAGTGAAATCTCCCTTAACAAGCACAAACATAAAAGATTCCCTTTTCTAATAACAAAAGCTGTGTTCCCATTACCAAGTAAGTGTTGCAGTTAGAGCATCCTAAGTAACACACACAAAATTAATCCATGCTGCTCCAAAAGTAGGTGGGCTCCTCACTACCTACCTATTAAAGGGATGAAAGTGCAGTTGTCACTTCAGCCATGTGCCCACAGCCCTAAGGCCTCCCTGCAGGTGCTCCTCCAAGGTCTGCCATTTGGTGCAACCACAGGACAGCAGGTTATGGAAAGCAGTGATTTGTTAGGCTCACTAAATACAGTCAGCACTGGGCAGACAGGGACTTGCTCTGCCCCAGTTCTACAGCAGAAGCAAGTTTGCCCTGCCAGCACTCTGAGCCACTGGAAAGCTTTGAAGCTGTGTTAACATGGTGGCCAGCCTGAACTAAAGAGCCCAGACTGGAAAAAAAATCACATTAGCCTGGCCTGAGCTTTGCATTGGATCAACACAACCCCTGGATAAGAGCTGACATGATGCTCCTCAGGCTTGGAGCATGCTCAGACATATCTGATGCAAAACACTCTATGGTCATACCCAGTATTAGTCATCTGTGTGGAAAAAAATGCAGCAGAGAGCTTCTGGAAAAAGGCCATAACAGCTTATACTAGAAATTAAAGAAGAAAAAAAGTTCAGTTGGGATTCAATAATTTAAACACTCTTATCAAAACAAGACAACTTTCAGTGCTTAAGATAAAGTTGTAAAGCCAGTAAATAACAATAGTTTTATATCACAGTCCAGACAAAAATGTTTCTGTTTGTGGTGACTTTTTTTTGGGATTTGTTTTCCATAGAGAAGAAGTTGAGAAGCCCCAAACAAAAAGCTGTGATGCTTCCTTGCTGTGAGGACTTAATAGTACATTTTCCCCCACACCAGCAGGAGAAAAGACCTTAAAACATTTTGTTCAGTTATAAAGCATTCTGATGTAGTTTGCCACTTCAGAAAAAAAATGAGTCTCACAGGAGCAAAAAGACAACATAACACAGAGAAATGGCCAGATTTACATTAACAATAATAACAGTGAAGTGAACCCTGACGTCCTAATACAGAGCACTGTGCTATCAGCTAAATAGCGGATTTATGAACAAATCTTTTGTGAGAACAGTTTTCCAGGTCTGACCCAAATTTATGCACAAATCAAGACAATTCAAACTCCATTTAGTAGGAGATAAAAGCCTCAAATAGGTATCTTCTACATTGGTTTCCCTAATTAGCACTCTTAAATTTGTGCTCACATCTACAAATCCTCTTGACCTTTTAGAAGGCAAGCTTGACAACATAGTCCTGAAAAAAGAAGAAACAAAAGCAAAGTGATTTTGAATCTAGAGTTGTATAGGAGCAGTTCTAAGTAGAACAAGAGGTTCCCAATGTGTTTAAAGAGCAATAAGCAGCATATTAACACTGCAGTCTGGGGTCATTTTATTGAGTTATTTCAAGAGAAAACAGGTCAGACAAACCAGCGCTGTTTGCAGAAGAGACCATGATCTATACAAGTGTTCCAACCAGTTTTAAAACAGGTTAGAATATTTCCAGTGTATAGAGCCCCAAAGGCAACATGATGCATTTTAAGAGGAAATTAAACAGTGATATTCAAACTGCTGCTTCTATTGGCACCAGCCAGATAATCTTAAATCCAGCCCTGCTGGATTTATGCCATGAATATAAGGAGACAAAAGATTTTAATAACCAACAATGACAAAAATTAATGAACCTGTAAAACTTCATTGGAAAAGTTACCATAAAACAGATAAAGCATAGAGAAATAAAACTATACCTGAACACCGGAAAAATATATTTCATTTTTTAACAGTAAATGTAACTTCTATGTGTGAAAATAAGCATTTATCTGTGGGGATGTGGGGTTGGGGAGAGATAGGGCAGGGTATGATTGACAGCTTTTTACACTGAAACTTTTAATTAACAGAGTAATAATGCCCTGTTGACAACAGAAAATTCTGAAACATACAATGTTTGGACTTCCCCATGGTTTTAAAAACTTCCTTTGCATAGTTTTTCTAACATGTCTTAAATAACATGCCTAGAACTGCAGCACCTAAGAAACAGTTTTTAGAGTGTAGTCTGCACAGCTCACAGTCTCTTGTTCAACTTACTGTCACTACGTATCTCACAGCAGATTCTTTCAAATTAAAGACTACTTTTACAGCAGCTAATCAAATTTCAGAAAGCTGAAGCATTTTTATGGCCATGACATCACTTGAATGATACAGAGAAAAAAAAAAAAGAATGCAGAAAATCAAAACACACTTCAAATATTTAATTAGTGCATTAGGCCATAATCAAGGTCCACTACATCTTTGTCTTCATAGTTACATGGCTAAACTTTTCTAAATACGAGTACATTGCCTTCTACTAGGTTGAAACCCTTCCTTACTACTTCCATTTCTGCATAAACCAGACTTACTTCATATAAGTGAAGGAATCAAATGAGAAAGATTCAGATTAAGCCATGAAAAAAATTAGGAAAGGTAGCCTTCAGAGGTTAAGTAACATTCTGAAACCATAATCACTTTAGCATGGCACGTCTCTACATTTTAGCTGTGCACCATTTACATGATTAACATCTACTATATTGCTGGTGGTATATGAAACTACTTCCAAAAGCAGTTGGAGTTCAGAGTTAAATGATCATACAACAGCATTGCCAGTATCACAAACATAAAATCTGACCAGAAGCAAAATTACAGCAGAAGTCAGCAGCCATGGAAAGAGGTTCACAAAAAAAAAAAAAACGTTCAACCTGGAATCACAACAGATTTGTACTACAGTTCTGTCAAATTCTGCTTCATCCTGGCATCGTTCTCTGTATTCACATCAGAAGTTTATCTCCCTCCACAAAATTCATCTTGAATTAATCTGCTTGCTTTATATATACACAAACATATTTCAGATTTATATCCATGTTTCACATCATTTAAGTGAAAGACAACATTCATATAAAGTCCAAAAGCTTGACTTACTAGGTATTTTCTCCTACAGGTTTTTCAAAATACACAATGGATTGTACAATAGTTTCAAATCCTCAGTGCAGATCTGCTGCGTTCATATATACAAACTCTGGATTTTGAAACTACAAGAAGCCAGTGAACCAATAACTGATTGCTTGCTACAACACCAACAGTTCCTTTCATACTTATTTGGGGTGTGTAGCTATATGCATCATCTCTTTAGTCTGTAACATAACATGCTTTTTTTAACTAGCCTAAGTCACTGAAAGTGGTTATCACATTTACTTAGGGTTACAGAGATATAACTTCTCAGTAATATTAAAGAGATAGCAAACACTGTCTCCAGTGCTCTTGGATATTGCCATTCTGAAAATAAAACTTTAGAACACACGAAAAACGAGTGACACATCTACTTTAATGTCTTCCTCAAAAAAAAAACAATTAAAAATTCAGAAGTTGTTGATAGGTGCATCTAGTCTGTCTATGGCTGGGCCACGGTAGAATGTTTATTCTCATTTTAGCGAATAAACTCAATGATTCATTCAGAAGATGCAAACATTGGAAAAACCTCATTTCTAAAACCAACACACTCTTTGAAGTCTTCTTGTGAAACACCAGAATGCTTACTTCTGAATTCAAAGGCTTGTCTAAAAAATGAAATATAGAAGTAGGTATAACTTTAGTAACAAAAAGCTGTCATACTATGAAGGTCATTTTCTCTTCCTAGCAGGGGACAGCCGTGGTTCAAGGAGACAGATTGCCTGGAGGGATAAAAATGTATTCCCTATCTTCCATTAACATTTTTGCAAAACCTGCACTCTTATCAGTAGCTCTTAATACTGGCTGACTCCAAGGCCTCAAAATAATTGACTGGAAGCTATGTTGAAAGAGTTGTGTTGTGTCAGCTCTGTGATAAACTGACCAAAGGGAGAAAGAGGGTTACACACACGGCACAGACTGGGTTGCAACCTATGACTCATTAAGAAGCTATTCAGCACTTCCAGAACAATCCACATGAGAGGGGAAGAAAATGGATGTCTTTTGAAAGATGTCTTTTGAAATAGGATTATACTGCCTTACTGCACTATTGTCAATCGAGCCTTGTACTGTAGCCAGCGATCTTCCTTCAAGTCTATTTGACCTGGAATTGTTGAGGGTTTTTTTCGTAACTCTTAGCAGCAATTCATAACATTCTTAGTAATGACCGAAAAAAAAAAAAAGCAGCAAGCAAGTGTTCAGCAACTTAACATGCAACTCTCTACACAAAACCTCTTTAGCTGCCTGTGTGGCCACTGGCCCAGCAGTTAGGATGCAGGTAAAAACTAGGCTTTACCAGCTCCCTGCATTTTCAACAGCAAGTTTATTACATTCACAGTGTTCTATCACTGAATAATTTCAACTTAAAACAGATCATTTTTTTCTTTGATTCACCTCAGCACTCTGGGGTTCTCTGGCCAGACACCTGACCTAGAAGACAAATGAGCCAAATAGGCTCACAGCAGGCAGTGTGTAAACAACCACCTCCCACTGCCCATACCTTAGGATGCACCTGGAAAAAGAAAACAGCTTTGGTTCACAGAGTCAAATGGCACAGGTTGCTTAAGTAACTTTGTTGTGGTTATTGTTGTTTACAGTCACAGTCACAGTACTAATCCTCTTACTGAATTTCAAGTTCTTCAATGAGATTTCATTTTCTTGGTTTCCATTCCTGGAAGAGAGTTTTTAGCCTGGTCTCTGGAATATATCCTAAGTAATTAGGAGAAGAACAGCACATGGAAAACAGCCCTGATCATGTCTTATTGCTACTGCTCATAGCATGCATCTTTTGACTGGTTTCAATAAAATAGCTTCACAAACCATTCTGCAGTTTGAACCTTCATATAAATCCAATGCATTATTGCTGAGTTGCATATCTTGAGTCTAAAGTAAGTATTTTACATTAAAGCAACATAAGAACAATAAGGGCCAGAGCCTTAAATATACATAAGCCTATATATGAGTGCCTTTATATGTATCTAACTGACAGATGGGTATCGATAAACACGCATTCACATTTCCAACTCACGCTTTATCATCACTAATAGAACTCCAAGAGCTGTGCGGCAGAACCAAACAAGGTTCTACTCATTCAACAAAATCACCACCTCCAATTACAGTCAAAAAGAACACTTCATGAATAGCATTGAGTTCAATGACAAAATGTTTACAGCTTGTATCTCTAAATATTACTGAGGTGTGACTAAAATTCAGAAGACAAACTCTCAGGATATCTGAGGCAATTGAGTGAAAAAGAAGAGCGTTCAAGATCCAACACACACATTCAGTCATTGATTGACTAGTGCATTTGTGATGCACTCATTTTAGTAATTAGGTTGGGAAGTCCATTAATACACTATCCATTAAATAACGATCTGCAAGCCTAATGGCTAACTGGAATTTAAAAAAAAAAAAAAAGGAAAAAAAAAAGAACTTTTGTGGAGGGTATTGAAATTCAAGTGAGCATCAATAGGAAAAATACTGAACATGTTACATAGTCAAGGTTTATTTTACTACATACAGTTTAGATCTAATAATTTTGGGTTACTTTTCTCTTTTAAACACATGCCTACTGAAAAAGCACAATTCAAACTCAAGAGCTGCACTAACACCCGATAAAGCTATTTTTGAAATCCCAAAATTGTCTTTAAATATTTAGGACAAGTTTTATAAAACACAGTGAGATCACAAGATTCCTTTGTGGGTGTTTAAATAGTCAGCCAGCATTCCAAACACTTTTACCAAAAAAGTGCTCAACAGTACTACGTACAGATGTTCAGTATTCATTATGCATTTATATGTCTTTATGCAAGCTCTATTATAGATGAGAATTGGCATGAACAAGCAGGGTAAAGACAAAGCCAATAAACATTAACACTGCTTCCCGCGCTATGGGTGATTATACATCAATACCACAGTAGTAGTGTGATTCAGGAGGTAGAGGATAATGAGGATTTGCAGTGCTGCACAGCTGCATACAGCACTGCTTTCTCAAACCCCTGCCCCTCAGGCCCCCACCTGTGATTGTGTCCTTTCTCTTTTGGGCCCAAGGAACAGCACAGTGTGGGGGTAAGGGTTGCTGTCCACCTTTCTGGAAAAAGCTCTGAAGTACAGGCACTGTACATATGGTCCCAGTGGTGACATTTGCTGTGTGAGGGGCCTGAAGACTACATTAGAATGGGAAATAAAGCAAAAAACCCAGCAGATTCCTTACAGCCTTACAGGGATTCCTACCACAGCCTCAAGGTTTCCTGTGGCACGTTTTCAACCCAACTTCCAGTGCCTCCTCACCCAGCAAGGATGGCAGCAGCTCAGCAGCATACTTAGTATTGACATTGTGGAATACTCTAACCCAAAAGACACCACCATGGCCACACAATAACACCTCACATACACTCATATGAGCCTGATAATAGCATTTGCACCTGGAAGTCAATCAACCACATCATTTGTTTCTGTGGTTGAATAATTAACATTCAACATTTACACTTAGCTCTGAAGACCAATGAAGAAAAATGAAGGTGCATTTAAGCCAGCCTGTTGTCTCTAAGAATATTAACTGTCAATTGAAAGTTCGTTGGAAGACTATCCACAAATCCCCTTAAAAGCATGGAAACCTTCCCAACAATTTCTGTTCATAACTAGGTTCTCACAGATTAGACTGTCTCTTTGCAGCAGACCAGCAAAGAGAGCCCTGTCAAAGGACTCCATCCAGTAGAAATCATTAAAAAATAAATTACAAAAACAATTAAGGGAGAGCTTACTATTGGAGAAAAAAAGATTTAATAACAGTTGCTGCCTTGTTTACTGAAGAAGGCGCCACGATTCTCAATTAAAGAAGTTTAACTAGGGAAGAAAAGCAAGTCCCCAGTTGATAAAAGCAAAGAGGAACTAGAAGCACACCTAGAAAAACATCATCCTTAACTCACTGGTAAAAGATACAAGACATGACAGACTCCCTTTTCCAGTTAGACAACTGAGTCCACATGACAGTTAAACAAAGAGTCCTATCTTTAAGACTCAGGATGAAGTTAAGATAGATATGATTAACTCCAAATCAGACTTGGACAGCTATGTATCTGCTTTCCATATTGCAGTAAGCAGGTCATGGAAGAACAGACAAAGGAAGCTATTTAAAATCTGTTGTACTCACATTAGGCATAATAGCAAGTAACAAATTTCTCAAGGGCCTATACAAAGCTCCCCTAAGCTGAAATTTGAATTAAGGACTCATATCATCAGGCACATTTCTTCATCTTTCATTTGTACAGGTTTAACATTCATTAAACACCTACACCTATTCAAACCTGAGAAGAATGTCTTTAAAGTCAGAAGGGGCAAGCCATAAACTGCAAATGAGCACATCCATGCAAGGGTTGCATCCCTCACAATCCAAATGAACATAACATTCCTTGGAGTGTTTTTCTTTGTACATAAATATAAAAAATAACCCCCATTAAATGGCAAGTGCAACTATGTAACACAATGTATTTCATTTAGAACAGACTAAAAGAGAGACGTATTAGAGGTTGCTACTCTAGTATAAAACAGTATAGGAACAGACAAGCAAAGAGGATAATTTGAGAAAGTAGTACAGGACAGAAAAAATTACACAAGTGTGAAGGCAATGGGAGGAAATACAGGGAAACAGCACAAAGTACTGAAAAGACTATCTTCGTTACAGGGAGCAGAGTGAAGCCATTATTGCCAATTTGGACAAAGGAAGGGAGAAAGGGGGCGGTGGTGGATCTCAGAAGTTTGCAGTCTATGTAAAATCAGGACTGTTGTTTAGTCCAAGTCTGCTCAATTGAAAAAAATGCTCAATTGAAAAAAAAGAACCACATACCTAATATGGATCTTAGAGCTCACAAGCTAAGCCCAAAGAAGGCATCCTTATTTTTGTATGTGGGGAAAAAAAATAACACTTAGAACATTCATACCAACAGGGTACACCTAAACTTTTGCATTTTTAGACAAGATTACTAGCCACTCAAAATTATTTTAAAAGCTCACCATAGCTTCATGTCTATTAGAAAATACTGCAAGCATACAGTGTGTAACACAGAGGCAGCAAAGGTAATTTTCACTCTTCCGGTGAATTCAAATATTAAGCTAGAAGGCATAAGAATTTTTTCATTCTGATTTGTAATATATCTGAACATATATTTTTTTAATCCAAAAATCAACTAGAAGGAACAGGAACTGCCAAAGTGCAATAGGCAGGTGTTCTTGAGAGAATATTAAGTACAAGAAAAGAAATTGTTTTTCTATACTAAGAAATTTAAATAGTATATTTCTGCATTTAGTAAATCACCTTTGTTCTGAAAGTGCCCTCCTATTTGTCTTTACAGAGTAAGAGATTAAATTTAAGGGAGGACGGAGCCCTGAAACAAGGATAAACACTATGTGGAATCTAAGCATATTGACTCTTAAGAAAACAGTTTTTCTGCATGATGAACCACTCCCTCTCCTACAGAGAGCTTCTTGTACATCAACATGATCTAGGGTAACAGTTTGCTTCACATTTCCTTCCCAATGACCATGGAGCTCTACGGAGGGTGAGCACCAATACCCACTGGACACTTGTAAATTTAATACCATTTTTGGGGAGACACCCTGGTCTAAAGTTGCAAGCACTGGAGCTGTGCCAACAAAAACTCATGCAGAAATGCTGGTAACAGCTACAGAGCCCTCCATAGTCTTGCCAGGTGACCAGACCAGACTTGAGCTGAAAAGGGGAATCCACAATTCCTAACTACCCAGAAAAACCAAGCCAGAAGGTTTCAACAGCCTCTTCTGCTGCTGTAGTACCAATTTGTAATCTGGACTTCCCAAAGGCTTTCTAGATGCCTCTGTACCAGGGAAGGCAGCTGTGAGTGCGCAACATGCCACTGGCCTATCCTCAGCCACACCCTCCACCATCCTTATGTAGCCTTTCCTTCACAAGGGACTGCCACCCTACACAAGTTGGCAGAGAAAGCAAATCATGTGCAGGCCTGGATTTTATCTATGATGATTAATCCTAGAGAAGCCCAAATTCCAAGTTACTGAATGTGCATAGAATACTTTACAGAGCTGCAAACGAGAAGAGAGGCTGTAACCATGCAATGTTGCACTACGCCAGTCATGCGCAATCTGACGAACTCAAGCATTGAGAAGGCTTTAATACAGACAATTAGTAGCAGGAGGCTGGCATGCCTGCATTAGAAAATAAATTGGCAGCCCATCTATTTAAATGAGGTTAAATTTCAAATTAAACTGAATTACATGGTTTGAAATGAACCACATCTCACGATCTCAAGTTATGCCTTCACTTCTCCCCATCACCTTTAATACTTGGCTCAACTTGTAAATGAGCAAAGGCAAACCAAGGGTAAGAAGTCCAGTAAGATCTTTAAGAGAAGCCTTGTTTTACTTAACATACAGGAATCTATTCTACATTCAGATTGTAGAATCTGAATCACACAAATTTGGTGGAAGATTTTCCATATGACTTCAAATTACTAGATTTGCACATTCCATCTTCCACAATCGCTGTTACAAAATTTTTTACTTCAAGTATACTGACTGCAAAAGAGGAAGCTGTGTGATGTAAATGCTTTCCAAACAGAGTTCTAGAAGAGCAATCTTAGGCCAGACAGAATAGATCAAATGACAACAAAAGCATCAACAGGGCTGGCAGAGGAGAGCAGGTGTTTCACAACCTTCATCTTCACTGAACACTAATCTCTCACTCAGCTTGTTCACCCCATTAAAGTGATGCTCTATGCAAAAAAATGCTACACTGTATTGTAAATGGAGGGGTTCATCACACATTCACTTTTAGTTATATTGCACTAACCTGAAGTTTGTGAGAGCACACGGTCCCAAACAGATTCACTCTGCTTCCATAATCTGTACTGCAAAGTGACCTGACCTGGATGAGTCGTCCTCCACAGCCTCTATATTGCTACTCTGTGAACATCCTCTCTGCTGGTCCTTTTTTTACACTTTGTTTTCAAAAACACATGAGAAAGAAAAAGAGTGAAACAAAACTGGGATGGTGGGCATGGGGTTGGCATGAAGACATTTGACTTCATCATTTCATAAAATTGTCTTTCCAGTGTGAAGAAATACACTGTTTTGGCCTATTGTCAAGGACTGAGTTGGACAGTAATCCAGAATTACATGAAGGCATATGAAGGCATCCAAAGTGAATTAGATAAAGCTCAAGGGATAATAAGAAAGCTGATAGTGCCATGGCTTAGTCACAACAAAACACTGCTCTGGCAGTGCCTGAAGAGAGTTCTGTTAGGGTAGGGGTTAGCCTGGTGCCAGAATATATACCACTTGGAGTAGGAATATCTGGGGGCACACAGTTGAACATGGAAGAAGCCCTTGCCTAGGAAGCAGCTTTCCTCAGTCATGAATCTGTTCTCCATTACCATAGGAAGGATAAAGGGTGCAGGACCTCAAACACGAGAAAAGTTTTCAACTGCTGCTATTAAAGTGAAGCATTCTAAAAAAGAGTTTCAGGACAGAGTTCTCAAACTTTTCTGACACAATCATCTTGCTCTCATCTGTCCTCTTTCCAGTTACCTCCCAGCTGTGCTATTCAAAATTGAGGGCAGGCAGGAAATATAATTAAAATTATATGTGTTCCTGATAGCAGCACATGTAAACATTTCTTCACCACTTTGGAGAGAGCCATATAATTTTAAACTCAGTGTTTCTAACAAATATTTTGACTAAGTTCACATCACTGGGGGAAAAAAAGAAAACATGCCCAACTGCACACCCACTTGTGACCTCCTTATCAAGGTTCTCAGACATTATACAAGGGCAATAAAACACTATGATTTTTAAGTGACTCTCAAAACAGAATGGAATTTGCCAAATTCTACCATTTAGCATCATTTATTACGAAATGTATAATTATTTTCTTACCCTAATTTAAGGATTGGAGTTCATATACACTGCTTGACTAGCAACACATCACAGATGTACTCTGAGATACACAAACAATCTTTCAGTAACCAGAGATAAAAGGCCTGGCTAGACCCAAGGCCGTTTAAACCCAACACCTTCCTACCCCATCTTCACACAAAGAATTTTCCTCAGTCATCATCATGCCTGCCAATAATACCCCTTGTCTACAGCAGCTCAAAAGCAAGCAATGTGATTCCTGCCATTGAACCCTGCAGAGGAGAGGGGGGAAAGGCTAACCCACTGCCACCCACTGCAGGAAAGGTGAATCTCTCGCTGCAAACTATTTTCCCTGCAGTTTCTGTCAACTTCCTGGGCCTCCCCTGTTTCCTTCCATTTCTCTAAAAATAAGCAAACATATTGACTCACAAATATATCAGGAAACAATGGTAACCAGATAGTGAAGAAGACTGTTTCTCCCCCTGGGTAGGCAAAAAAATCAGCAGACTAGCATTAATGATAAGAAACGCTGTTGGTGGGGCACAGAGAAAACAAGCATACAGCTGCAAGCACGCAATTCCTTTTTCCACCATTAATTCAAATTTAAAACAAGGCTGAAGTGGCTGAGCTCACTGAAATCTGAGTCACTTAATTAAGTCCATCACTGAAGAGAACTAGTGAAAACACAAATACTGCTTCCTCCTTATATGAGCACACATGTTGGCTTAAGAGGTAGAGAAATCAGTGTGAACCAATTCTGACTGGAAAGGTTTAGCGACTTACTTCCACCCTGGTTCTAAACAGTCCTCTGAAATTCTGCCAGGAAATGCATAGAGATGAACATTCAACATGTTTGCTATTAATTCAATTTAAATTGTTATGAAATGTTGTTTAAGAGCACTTTTTTAAGAAGAAAAATCCTGAAGATTTAGGAACAGTTTTGTTTCCATGTTCCTCACAGAGAGGGAGAAGGGGAGGAAGAATCACCAGTAGGGTAGTCTCACCTCTTATTTTAACAAACACTAATGTAAGTCAAGATTACTCCACTGACGTGCTTAGACAATTTTAGGCCCTTCAAAACAGAAGGAAGATTTTCTTAAGGAGAATTTTGAATGAAACAGCTACATAAATATAATTTTAAATGTGCTCTGGTTTGTTAAATACCAGATTGCACTGCTGTATTCCTTTCCACCTCCTTCACTGTCTTTCTTCTCTGTTAATAAGTGAAACCAACAGATGGAAAAGAAGTTTTAAAAATAGTTTTTTACGTACTCTGGTAAAGGGCAAAAGCATTTGGTTTTGCAAGATAGGATATGATATAAAAAGAATATGAAAAATGCAAAAAAGCATTCAAAATGTGAACATGTGCAATGTTGTGCTTTTAAGCCACTCTTACAGAAATCTGCCTACAGCCAAGAATAGCAAGAACATCACTGTAAACTACAGCCATTCAAACCATGATTACTATACTCTACCCACCCATCAAGCTGCTCCAACACAAAACATTTGGAAAAAGAAATGCATAATTCCAAAGACAAATCTTAAATAAATTTAATCTCCACAGATACTTCCACAGGTTTAAAGTGGACTTGGCTCACACATTAAACCGTTGTTCAAGAAAGCCTATTAGTACCAAGTGAGCACATGCAAGGTTAAAGTACTTTATTGTTTGTTCAGCCTGAAGCTAACACACATAAATTAAATGACAAACTTCCCTTTGTCAAGACCTGAGACTATTTTAAGTTTTCCATGAATAGATATACCCACTTTCAAGACACTATGAAATTGCTATTAAAGGTCCTAAGGAAATACTGACATCCTGCCAGTGACTAAGGATGACTGGAAGCTCAGTGTGCAAAGGGAGAAGGGGCAGTGAGGGGAGCAAGAGCAAGAGGTGGGGGGAAATGCTTACTTACTTTTCTGTGTTAGAAAACTAGGCAGTACTTCACCCTGAGTGCTTGCAAGGCCAGATTGGTTTCTTACAGTTTCACTTGGCAGTCAATGCTGTATACCTGACATTTTTATATGACTTCTCCCTCCCAGCCCAAACTTCTTTGTAATCCCTTTTATATTCACTTTAAAGCTGTGATCTCTGTAAACCTCATCGCTTCAAAAAATTGACAAATTCATCTTTATTTCTGTCTCAAAAAATTTTCTTACCCCAGTTGTCCACAAATCTAGCTGGGGTCTGCCCAAAGTGTAACATTCCCATTCCATTTCCTCAAGGCATAAAAAAGTACATGCACTGCCTCATCACACACTTTCCTTGCCATCCATCAGTTGTTTTTAATTTATGAAATTCAATGTATGGACACTTTAAAACCTAATTAGAATGAAGGATTGGGATATGCAGGTGTCCTGTGGCACAACCATTCACTCCAACCCACTCCCTCAGCAGTGTTTCTCAACATGTCACGCACAAAGAGATGGGGGTAGAAAGAAGAATTCAACATGACTCATGAAGAACGAGATCACTCCCAACTACTTTCAGTACATGCAGAGTTAAAAAACTACACCATCATCATCATCATCATTGTAATTAAAATGTTTTTAAACTATGACTAAGAATTAATTTCTTTACCCTACAGCTGACCCAACTGCATATCTTTTAAACAGGCCAGATGTTGCACTGAAAGGCTATGTAACATTTGTGTACCAAAGAAAGTGCCAATGCCAAGGATGAAAGAAGGGCATCAACACACCTGGTCTGGCTTTCTGGTTTTGATTTTTCCCTGATGTACTAAAATGACTACAGTAGAGGGATTTTGGATTAAAAGAACACTCTATTTAGAAAACATGAAGTAGTTCTAAAACAGAAAAGAAACCCAACCTCCTAAACCTATTTTGTGTTTTAAAATCAGGACAAATCAAGTGGCTCTGGCTATTTGGACCTTGTAGGTTTTTTCAGACTTCTACCTAAGATCACAAGCAGCTGGTCTCTTCCACATTTTTGCAAGAACTCTATTACCCTTTCCCATTCTCTTGCATTGTTGTAGGTCTCCAGACAAGAGAACAGCACATAGCATTGACAGCTCCCCAAAATGAGAACTACTGCATTGCTTTAGATAAAAGGAATGGTTCCACATTAACACAACACCATCCCTGTTATCCTTTTGAAATAAAATAATCCCAGAAGTTTACAAGCACAGTATATTGAGTGAATCAAAGCCGACTACTCAAAATTCCTAAAATATTTTGTCGGAGGACAACAGAGAGCAGAGTCTTCAGCTTATTTGAGACATAATAGCAGCAAAGCTTCCCCGTTTTTTCTTCTGAGATACACCTTTAAGAGTAAATGAGAATGTAAGTTATATACCCCTAAAAGATCAGCATTCACTTTAAGTCTGAACTACATTCTAAAGATATGAGAGATTTATCACAAGTCTCTTAAAAGCACCTTAAATTATCTCTTGTACAGTTATTCCCAGACTACTGAGGAATTTCTGCCAAAGTGGATAATTCTGGTGGATTTCTAGAATGAGGACATCTGTAAATTGAAGCCTCCTAAACATTTTCAGCTCTTCATATGCTGATGTAAGGATGCTGTATAATACTGGCAAAATCATGTGCAAACCTGCCAGCTGCAGTAGAGGACCTCCAACTTTCTGTGGCTGCCCTGGCCTTCAAACACAGCTTAGCTAACCCGAGCAAAGCTGCACAAGGACACAGCGATTTCTGTGAACTATGCCAAGCATCACACCTAATTTAAATCACTTCCTCCACAGGCAAATAAATTTAACTAGAAAGTTGCTATCGTGACTGTAATTTTGTCCTCACATAAAGAGGAGTGGGAGGGAAGACACAGTAAGTAGAGAAACTAAGCACAGTGAATGCATCAAAACTAATTAAACAGAAATATTTGCCCCAAACTAGTTTGTACACATATTTAAGAGCAAGCAATAGCTACTAAAAAGGAAATGCATTGTCTTAAGCAATGGGCTAATACAGAGCTTCAGTGAATGCTTCCAGTAGTTATCTCACACACACGCTCCCCAAAACAATCCCTGTATTTAAAGATAAAAAAAGAGATTAAATAAAAACGACTCTGGAATTGCCCTTCAGTATCTCTAAACTCATGTTACATTGTTTTATTTGCAAAGTGATGGATTTGTCTTTTGCAAAAGACAGCCAGGGTGTTTGTTCCCCACAAGCTGGTTTCACATTTGTGCCAGGGCAAAGATCATGGCATGACAAAATGCAGAACAGATCAACTTCAGGACAGCATTTCAACCTTGAAAATTTGCCTAAATTTTTTTCAGTCTGTCAAAGCAGACATCTGGATCTTTTACTGAACTAAGAAAAAAATACAATAGTTATATAGTGTTTAAATCAAGAGATTCGATTAAGTTCAGATGGGTTTGCAAGGTGTGTTTAATCAATAGCCAAGGATTGATTCCTGATCTCTTCAGCCTATGCATTTTGCCTCTCACTGAGCTCATTAACTCAACACATACAACAACTTCCATAACCTTATTCGGCCTTGTTCAACAAGCAGTGGTGGGGAAAGCACCATAATTCAAAATTAGGAGTGCTACACAGTTGCAGAGGACCTACTCTGGTCCACAAAGTGTATGTGCCTGCAACAAGGTAAGCTTCTAGTCAATACACTTTCAAGCAGGAAAAGCAATGCCATTAAGCATCTTCCTGTACATCTGAATATCGGAGAATTCAAACTCAAAAATACCTTCTTTCTCCAATCTAAAAGGGATTCAAAACTGACAGTCTTGTCAATTAAAAACACATTTTTATTCATAAAAATCTTCACTCAAAACAATTGCACACATTGAGCAGTAGAAAATTAAATTCAATAGCTGAAAGAGGGACACAAATTTTTATAAACTAATACATATCCAGGAAAAAAAAAAAACCATTCTGAATTTGTTCCGTAGTTTAAGAACAGAGTGTTTCCAACACTGATGAAGTTGGGGGCACAGATAAACTGACTGAAATTCACCATAACTTCTTAGGATAATACCTGACAGGGAACAATTCTGCTATTCATCCTTCTCAATGCCAGAACAAGATGTAATAAATATATCTCTTAATCCTCCAGTAGACTTTTTACAAATAAAAGTGAACATAATCACTGTATTTCAAGTTTCTATCCTCACAAAAGAAAGGTAGAAGAAATTTACATCCTCCCACACCTGATTTGTATTCACATAAAATTATTTTTATATATACAACACACAGAGCACAAGTATGTATATTAAAAAAATAGATATGCACCCACATCTGTATTTATGCACACACACGGATTCTTGTTAAACCAAAAGAGGAGCTGACAGGAATGATACTTAATCTAAATCCAACCATCTCTCCCTTTGATTAAAACTAGGTACCTAAATGTCAGCTACAGTGTTAAAACCTTTTTGAAAGGCAGGAATTAAGTGAACTTTCAAAAATATCCTTAACATACTATTACCTTATATATAATTCCTTGAAAATGTGCTTTTTTTTTCCCCTCCTGAAATACCATTCTTATCCTTTTCCCCTCCTCAGTTTGTTTAATCCGTAGTCCTTTTTGAAGGAATAATGGAGTCAAAGTATAGACAAATGGTAAATTTAAAAATCTTCTTCCATTTCCTTTGAGTGCTCTAACCTGCCACACCTGCCAAGGAGCAAAGTGCTCAGGGAACACAACCAAGCCAAGGGAAGTAGGCAGCTGGCACCAGTGAGAGCGAGGGGCTGCAGTTCAACCTGAATGCTGCTGCTGGGATTCTTTGGCCCCTTTGCCTGTTCGGGAGCACTCAGGACCAGATGAAACATTCTTAGTAAGTGGTGCTGAGAGGTTGTATCCACTCAGGTGTGCTCATTCCCCATGGCTGCAAGAGGAAATGAGATTATGACAGTGGGAAGCTCTGTAACAGCATCAGTCACCTAAAAGAAATTATGACCCACATTCACAAAATGGACACCCAACTGATGTTCATCATGTAGGGACTTCATGAAAATCACTTATCACCATGCTTTCTCAACACTTTTAATGGAAAATCTACTAAATCTTTTTAGAAAAAGCAACCAACATCCCCCCACCCCCAAAAAAACAAACCCAAAAACAAACAACCAAAAGCCTCACTGTATAAACTAGTGCCCTAATGGTTTCATTAACAACTACACAATGTTTAGGATAAGCCTTTTGCATTCCTTTAATATTTTTATCCTCCCCCTCCTGTTCCACTTTCCTTTGGATGTAGGTACATTCTTTGAAGGAAGTGTATAAGTCACCTTGTAGATTATTGTTACCTTCTGGTGTCCTTCAAAATACAAGCTGGGGCAAGGGTGGTGGTGTTGGGGAGAGTAGTGGGGGGCAGAGTCCAGTGGATATTCCTGAAGAAGTATTTTAATACAGACAACCACCAAAACACAGCCCTCCCCAAACACCTCCTCTCCCAGGAAAGAGGATGCAAAAACAAGGTTTGTGAAATAAGGCTCAAATTTAGATTTGAGGGATGTTTGGAGTCTTTTTGATGAAAAGGAAAAGATCCCAGCATATTGGGAAGCTTTATATACTCTCCCCTTCAACTAAACAGAGAAATTAGATCCTCTGAACACAGGCAGAAGCTACCACTGCACAACAGAAAGCAGCCTCTATCAGCAAAGGCAAATAAAACCAATGTACCAAGCCTAACTGCTTCCTGGGAAAAAGCAAGAAAAATATCAGAAAAAAAAAAAAAAACTTCAATGCAAATGTTTTTGCCATTTTTTCTACTCACCAATGCCAGGTCTTTTATGAAATATATCTAAGAAGCCATTCTTAACCAAACTATCAAGAAATCAGAATGACTAAGTCATTGATAGAAGAGATCCTACTGATTTAGGGTTAAAACATGAAGACCTGGGATTAAAAAGCAAGTATGCCTGTTTTCTTTTCATAAGCAAGCAAAAGTAATTCAACGGACTTACAAACTAATGAAAAAAAACTGAATCTTGTTCCAGTTGTGGATGTATTTCTCCCAATATAGCCATTTTTCCTCTCTTCCCGATGCCATTTTTTCATTTTTCCACTGTTCTCATTTAGATGCTTTCTTTTTCAAATTGTGCAAGCCATATTTATTCTTGTTTATTTCTTCTAAATTTTATTTATAATTGCTCCTGTCTTTTTAAAATATCCCAGAAAAATAAGCCAGAAACAGAGATGAAAAGCAAAGAAGTTCAAAACCCAGAACACGTGGGGGTCAGTCAAGAACAGACCTCCTACAGACCCTCGTCATCCTCCAACAGCCTCCCAAGCCCTCGTCAAGGAAGGAAGATTTTTTTCACCATCACTTCAAAGATATACAATCACCATTAACCAAGAGAAGAGAATGTCTGGTTTTGATTCCTTCACTCTTCCAGATGAGCTTGGTAAAAGTGTTGAAAATATTTTTCCCTTATAAGCCACTCAACAAACAAAAATATAAAGAAAAAATAACTGCAGTTGGAAAGGACCTATAAGACCCATAGACTTCATACATTTGTATAAAAACATTGTGAGCCCTGCCAATTTAAGAGACTCTTCTTCTACCACCTACAACTACTTCCTTTTATCTTATCAGAAAAATAGCTCTTCACCGCTGTAGGCTAATTACACCATCTGTTTAGCCCCAGTACAGTAACACTGAGATACGGCACATTAATTCCTTAACTTTCCCACGTGGAACTGCCTTGTGTTACCCTCATACTCAAAAAGACATGGGCTGGGCAGAAGGAAGGGGGTGAGGGGGTGGAAATCAGCCTCACAGTTATTTGTATTCCCTCTTCCTCCACCACAGCTCTGCTGTCAGCCTTCACAGGGATTTAAGCAATCTGACAATTTCTCTCTACCTCACCTCAGTACAATGGTGCCACTTGTCAGGATCAGCAATGAAAAACATCAATCACAGGCGCACACACAAAGAAGGAGGCAGAATCTATGCATCTACTCCTCGTGGTATCAAGTGAGCTGCCTCTCTTCACAGTGGTCAGAAATCACCAAATCTCAAGCTAGAGCCTTCCTTGGGAAACCAGGAAATACACAGCCTTGCACTAAAAAGAAGGATTTCTCCAATATTCGAAAAATAGAACGACACCCCCTCCGCCTCTCCAAAGCAATTACATCCTATCCCATCCAACAGGACTAGAGACGGCACATTAACTGGCAGCTGTACTCCACACTACCCAGTATGGGCCACACATGCTGACATGCTGATCATCACAAGATCCCTAAATCCTTCTCTTTTTCTTCCTTCCCACAACCCTTTAAATAAGGCAGACCATTTATGAAAAAATGCCGTTTTGAATTCCTTACATAAGTGAGTTACCAACTAAAAATAAAGCAGTGACTTTGAGGGGCAAACCCCGTTTACACAATTGATTTGGACAAATGGGCAAGAGTGAATGTGCAGCGAGGGGAGGCAGAGGTCACAAGGGCATCACCCCTGCATGGCAGCAGTTACAAGCAGCTACAAGCATCAGCCTCTCCTTGCAACTTGTAAGCATTCTCTTCCATATCTCTTAAAGTTAGAAAACTTGTTCCTAGCTTTGACTGCATCTGGGATTCTTCATATTTCCTTTCCCCCTCAGAAGAATGCCTGCTTTTCTAATGAGGTGATACAAAGCCCCTATAAACTGACACATTCCAGTTTAGAAACTGTTTTCAATGGGAAAAAAAATGCTTGCTACAGATAAGCACTAAGATTACACCAAAGGTGAAAGGAAAAATCCTTTGACATTTAACATAATTTTGCATTCTCAGCCAGAGACATTTATTAACAGTTATTTATAGATTCATGTTTCTGCTCTGTGTCACAGGCTTGGGTTTTATCTCTTCTCTTTTTTTAACAAGGCATGGTGGAAGCTGTAAAGGAAAGAGCTGAAATATGGGAATACTTCATCTTACAGAGATTGCTCCATAAGATATTTACATTCATCTATAGAACTGTAAAGGCACAGGTCACAGGGAAAAAACTGTGACACAGAGGAGAAGAAATAAGAGAAGGGGAATTGATTACAGTCAATATCTCTGCCCTTGGCTCACAACAAAAATGAACACCAGGAGATGTGAATAGGATACTGAGCAAAATAAATCTACCATATCCTTTCTTTCCTAAAATACTAGCTTATATCTTTGCTTATAATTTCAAACTTAGAAACAAAGTACACTGCTATTCTTCACATTGCATACAGAAATTAGAAAATTTTCATCACTGTATTTCTCCTGACCTTTTTAGTGACAAAGCTACTCAGAAGAGGAGCAAGATAATACAAAATTTAAAAGAAGAAAAAACCCACTCCAAAAAAAAGTTACCTAAATCAGGTAACTGTGAGTAGAGAAATGTTAAGCACTTAGTCAAAACCATCCAGATTTCATCCCACTACTAAGTAGTGCCTCACTCAAATCCCGCCTTATACAGAGCAAACCTTAGTACAGCCACAGCTCAGGGAAACCATCCGAGGAGTGGGCTGGCTCAGATTCAGGGACTCCTACACAATAAGGTCAGGGATACACTGTGCAAGACACACTTCATGAAGCACTGTACTTGTTTCTATTCTCTGAGGCACTTTACTATCATGGAGATAAAAATGTAGAGTCAAGCATTCAGTGCTATGACAGCCGTATCTGTGCTTCCAGCTAATGGAAAAGTACCAAACTTCAACACTGGCCCATGGAGCAGAGGATCTCGAACGACGGCTGTCACTTAACCAGTTCCCTTCCCACTCACAGTCAACAGCAAGGCCAGGGTAAGTCACTAGGTAACTTTATTAACAAGGTAATCCATTAACTTAAGTCATAGAACAGAAAGTACAATCTGCAAAAAAGCACTTCATCAATTCTTTTTCCTTTCCAAAGTCACTTTGATACCAAAAAGCTGAAAATTTTGCCAGACAAACCCCAACTGAAAGACAATAAATTTTGCAAAAACAAGTGCGTTCCATAACATAAGAGAAATTCTACTAACCAACCTATCACCTTCCCTTAGCTTTATTTATAACACATATCTTTGTGCTTAAAATGTGAATGTAAACAAAATATCTGTATTTTACTAGTAAAGTAAGAGCTGTGTTTGCTTAAGAGGCAGGTCCCTGCAACAATGCACCTTCCCGGTATGTGCCACTTATCTGCTTACACAAACAGTCCACACACAACTCCTGTACCTCAATATACACCTGGTATAAATCAGGTATCCCAATACTGGTAATCCAGGGTGGATGGAAAAAATTCTATACTGTCATTCAGATATAAGTGAACCAAGATGGGTTTGTTGTTGCATAAACTGTAGCTCATTGAGCCACAAACAAAAATAGCTTTGGTTTTATGTGAAGAAAGGGATTTATGACTTGATGAGAAACAAATGGCCAAAAAACCCCACTGCAAACTTGCAACCTAATTAAACACCTTCTGTTACACATAGCATGAAAATTACCACCACTGCTTTTTATGACTATGAAACCACTCTTCCTTCTAACTGTTATTTACCTCCTGTTGGCCAAGTGCAGAATAATGCCAGCATGCACCCTCCAGGATTTCCCTAAGTTCCCACAGACAGAATAGGTCTGTGTACTGCCAGTCTTGAACTAGTTTGCAAAGAAACATATCTATATCCCCAAACAAAGAGGGTTTGTTTCTGAGTAGCATACAACTTTGACATTAAAAAAGCATTGTCAATAACTTAATTGTCTTGTTATGTCAAGTGCAATACATACAATCAAAGGTTAATGACATAGACCATTTCCCTCACCCCAAAAGCTCACTGGGGGAGTCAGACTTCAGACAGATGACTCCCTTGAAACATCTGGCAGTCATACAGTCAGATTAGGTAAATATATATGGAATGCTGAGCACCTCTTTAGTATTTCATTACCTCTCTGGCACATAGTACCATTGCATCAGATACAGCACCTAATGTTGCACTTCTGAAGTGTGAAAGTATCCACTAACATTTGAAATTTTTTAAAACAGAAATGTAGACTCAAAGCGCACAAAATAGTTCAACTGTAAAGAACCAGAAAGCAGAAAAGTAGAGAAGTATACCAGCAAGTCAAAGCATTGTAAGTCTTGATGCTTTTCAGGATCCTGCACATAAACTAAACTTCTGACCATTTCAATGGCAAATTTTCACTCACTATCTGCCTGCTAGCACGTCCCCAAATCATTCAGAAATAGTCCTTTCACAACAGATGCCATAATCAACTGTAGGTTCAAGGAAAAACAGGGGAACACTCTCCAAATTTCACAAGTCCTCAGCAGAATTCAAACACTTATTATACAAATGCATATCCCATTAGATTTTCATGACTGGAAAACAACAGTCAGCTGCTAGTCATTAGTTCTAGTAAAGTGTCAACTAAGACAAAGCAGAAGGCACCGACTTCACATAGGCAACATAAAACTGACTGGAGATCAGTAAAGAAGGGGAGGATGACATTGTTAACAAATGGCAATAAAAAAATCATTCAATTTGCTATTGTTCTCTGAAGCTGGGTTAGGTTTCTATGTAGAAAAACCGTTTTCTAAACTTTTCCTACTGGCAGCATTACCATAACTCCTAAGTATTAAAAGACCTTCTGAAGAAAATAAACCAGATTTTTCTTACAACATTCAAGTGTACACACCCTGCTGAAACAGATTTGGTACCTGATGGCAGTCAAACTAATCTAGTAACTCATCATGGCTCAGAAAGGTCCCCTGAAAAGTTTGTCTTTAACTGTTCTGAAAGATTAAACTGTCAATCGGGGGGAAAACAAAACAAGAAAAAAAAATCATGCCAGCTAAGCACAGTGTAGACTCTTCCAAGAAACAATCAAAATCATCTTTCAATAACCTGATGGAAAAATAGCATGAGAAGCATGACAAAAATATTTGAATTTACACGCTGAAAACAGATCCCCAAATGAAACACTGTCCAGATAGAGGCCATTTTAAATTACCTTCTAAGAGGTTTGAATTTACATCACAAATATAGCTGTACCAAGAGGCTCTAACACCAAACTTTTCATACATGTTACAGGTTGCTCATGAGTCTGGTTTTTATTTTTTAAGTCACACATTTCTGCTACCACCACCACGCTTATTTCTCCACAACTTGCATTTTCTTACATATGAGGAAGCAGAGCTCCTAGAGTTAGCTTTTCCAAACACATTGACCAGTTACAGGGCAGATTACAGGCATCTAGGAACTACATGTGTGATCTCTTGATTCTTTTCTCACTGTTCTGCAAGTCACTCTTGTAATCTAAAAAACACCTCATGTCTGCATATTTTCAGTACAAGAACGCAGTCATAAGTCTTTTTATAGACACCTATAACTATCACAAATTCAAACTATTTTTCTCCCCCTGTATTCAATGCATCCCAGAGAACTTTAAAGATATTTTATCCAGGTTTTTCTGCATTACAGACCTCCAAACCATTTCTTTAGTAGACTGCAAAGGCAATATCATTTTGTATTTGATTATGGAAGGGTCCAAAGTGTCCTGGTTTTAAAACAAATTTCAAATAACCTGCAGTTTAGCTCACAGCAGAAGTAATTGGGGGTACAGATACTACCCACTACTCAGAATCAGGAACAACAAGCACAATCACTCACCCCCTGCTGCTGGTACTCAGTAGCTCTGCTTCAACCTCGTGCTACATTACAAAGAAACAGTTGCCAGTCCTTCTCTTCCGGCTTCATTGACTATCCCTTAAATCCTGTTTCAACATAACTTAGGCACTAGTATCTTTCCACATGCACCACAGGATACACAGGGGTATAAAATTGCTACAGCCAACAGCAGGCTTGAAGTTCATGCCCTACCTCAGCCTGTGACAACTTGCTCAAATACCTACACCTTCTGCTATACAGGGAAGTTGGACACAAACCGCTGCTAAGAAGGAAGAGGATAAAACCCCTTATTTTACTTCTCATTTCATCTGAGAAAAGCATAGAAGAATGCAGGGTCATGGCCCTCTGGCACTGCACCACCTCTTAGCCCTTCAGACCACAAAAAAAATGGGTAGAAAGCCTTACATGTTTTTCATCCAAGCCTACATAGAAAGAAAAACTCTGCTGACCTGCACTTCCCAGCCTGGGTACTGAAAGCAAACTCAGTCAGGACAACACAAACCCTCCAAAACAGAAATCACCATTAAATTTTAAACATATCACACACAGCCTAACCCACTCATATTCTGTCATTTCTAGAGGAACAGTTGCACATCAAATGTATCCCACTGTAGCCTTTTTTTCTTAAGACGTAAATATTCAGGATTTCTTTTCATCTTCTAAAATGGCATAAACAATGAAGGACACTGTATCTAGTACTACCACCACAGTTTATTAGGTCTAATCACTTGTAATAACTGAAGTATTAATTCAACGATGACAGCCAGAATACTTTAAAATTCAAAAATCTGTGATTTCAACAGCCTGAATAAATCCAGGAAGTCTCAAACTGACATTTTGTCACAATAAGATCTCCTGTATATTAAATCATCTCAATTTAAAAAAATATGCTCTTAGAAGTTGTTTTTAAATATTCAGAACTGTACTGTGATCTCAGTGATTTTGGTTCATTGGTGGTACCCCATGATAGCAGTGCAGCTCCTAAACATAAGGCATTACTTCTTAATAGCTCCATTAAACATGTTTCAGGATACAAAACAATTTCGCAAGGCCTGAGGGAATAAAAAAGGAAGGGAAATTATGCTATGTGTGAGGCAATTATGCTATCTGTGAGTCAACACTAGCTACTCTTCACTCTCTAAATATGTGCACAGATAACTGTTCTGCAACTGCCTTGGACTTTTTGACACCGCATGATCATTAATTGTTTCCTCCTTCTAGGCTCAAAGTGGAGAAAACTACAGGAGAACCATCAGGTTTTAATAGTTCATGGTAGGTGGCATATGAAAAATCTAATATGTATTTGAATATTGATTTAATCTATGATAAAAGTTTATTATAAATGTTGGACATCTCATTATCCACTAGCATGCAAATGGTTTTGTTCATGCAAGCAGCATTTTTATTTATAATTTAGTACTCCCAGTCATGAAGGTGACAGCAAGATTCATTCACTTATCCCTTAAAATCTAAAACAACATGGGAACTCCAACACAAAAGCCTCATGTGTGACCATGTTAATATGGCTTCTGGGAAAGGGTTATTTACAAAACCAAGATAATGATTCAGCCTCTCTTTGTGTATTTGTTCTTTCATTCTTTTGCAATTGAACATAAACTTGGATTAACCATTCCGGGATGTTGCGTTGTCTCATTCTCCCCATCATGTGTCACTGTTCTGACTACTGAACCAGGACCATAAAAGCACTTGTGACCTCAGACTAAAAAGCCCAATATCTCATTACCTGAATCACAGAAATAAAGCCTTCATGATAATTTACTGCAAGCAAATTTCACAGAAACTCACAATAGTTTTGTCTAGTTGTTTTTGTTTATTAAAAATATGTCTCAGACTTCTACAAAGTAGCTTTCTACACCCTGTTCCTACATCATGACTGCTGAAAAATTACTTCCTGAAGCCAAAGCAAGACTGCAAGTACTTTTTTATTTATCTACATTCATTAAGACTATGACATGTCCTAAACCTCTTGCAATAGTTATTACAAAGAAACTGTGAAGTACAAGCAAGAATAAATAGACTCGTTATCAATTAGCCAGTTTCACTTAGCAGTCACACAAGAGCATATAATTGGCTGTCAAGCTGAGCATCACACACCAATTCTCCTTTGAGACTATGTAGCAAAAGTGAAATACCTGCAGTCTGCACAAATAGCAGGTTCACCTTACAAAGGTACTTTCCCAAAGTACTTGCCTTATTCCTCAATCAACTCAACTTCCTTGAAGCCACAAAACTAAGAAGCAATCAGATAAATTTAGATAACATTTTGTGTGCCAGCAGACCATGAATAAACTCATTAGAATCCTTACATCTATAACTTCTGATTCACAGTTCACAATACTTACCCAGACCACAAAATGCCCTAATGGAAATAACACAGGTTAAACTTAACAATGACTACACATCTAAATAATTACGTAGCCCATTTTATCAGAAAAGTGCCAATATCTTATTTTTTAGTTTCTGAGATCACAGGTTAAATTGGTTTTATTCTGAGATGTGATGGAAATATATCCATATTTACAACTATGCTATGCACTCCTACAACTTGGCACTTAAACCACTAATAATGGCATCTCTCCCCCTAGGAGGTCTGCAACCAATCTGTCAAGCATATCCTATTTCAGCAAATCTTTCTAACCAAGCAAATACAAAACTCTCAATTAGGTGATCTGCCAGCATGTCTTTGAATGCATTAGGTGCCAAATTTGAATAAAAGGAAAACAACACTGACAAGCATTCAAGCCTGTCAAGATCTATGCTAAAGCTGCATTAGTTCTGGTGAAGTCAGTGAGCATAAGCAGATGCTGTCCCTGAAAAGTTGTCTGAGGACAGGGCCCACTCATCCTTCCACTGGCATCAGAGAAACTACACAAATGAGTAGAACAGAAGTCAAAACCTCCCCCTCTGGCAGCAATATACAGTATGTACAAACAACAAGTTTTTAGTACACAACAAGAACTGAAAACATCCTTCAGGATCCCTCTCCACCAGTACCACCGTGTCCCCAGTAAATTTCCTACTCCCATAAAACTTCCTGTGTTGGGTTTGTTGACATCATAAAGAGGAAAGATCTACTTAAAACAATACAAATCTTTCCTTTTGTAGCCCTACAAGTTCTTTCATGTTCTTCATTAAGGAAAAAACACAAGTCCTGTAGAGACAAGTACGGAACAGCAAAATCATCCAGATTATGAACACTGGGAGTAGATGTCTCGAAGAAGAGATAGTGAGAAAGGTGGCCTAACCTCAGCATACTTGTCTCCCCATACTCTACACCTGCATTGTAGACTGCCCATCCTGCTTTCATCACTGGCCCTTAAAGCACTTAAATCCCATTTCCAAATCTATGCAACAAGAACAAGAAAAGTGTGAGTGCTCCCTATGCCCCCTTTTCTTTTCAAAAAATAAAACAGGCTAACTATTTTTTTTAACCTATATATACAGGCTTAGTGAAAGAGCAGACAGGTAAAACTAAAGGATTTGAGAGTTGGAAGGTGGAACTAACAGCTGGAGATTGTATTCACCCAACTGTGATAAGTAACAGCCAGGCTAGTCTCCCTGGCTCTTTTTTAATCCATCATGAGAATAGGTAGACCAGCCTAGCTGAGGATTCCACCAGAAGCACATATTAATTCCTTTCAGCAAATATTACATCTGTGTGGAAGGATGCCACACTTCCTAATGCAAGGAACTTCTAACCTTTTCCCAAAAGACTCCCTTTAGTCACAGCTATTTTACAAATGGAAACAGACAACTTCCTTGCTCAGATAAGCCAAGTATAAAAAGGCTTAACTGCACAGGTGACAGAATGTGTGAAGTTCCCTAACTCCTGCTAAAGATGAGTTCAACAGCAGCAATGCTGTATTTAAGATTCCATGAATTTTAAAAATGCATTTTTAAAGCATCCTTACCAAGGACAAGACCATTAATGGCATACTGAGAGATTATTCTTCAACCTCCTAAGATTTTAGCTTGAGCAGAAAAAAAGAATCTGACTCACTAAACAACAAGGTAACAAAAGACTGAAAAATAAGAGAAAATCCATTATTTGAGAGGACAAGCAACAACATTTGTCAGTTTTCTCCATTTTATAACAGGCACATGAATCATGGACACGGTGTATTTAAGTACATTTCTAACCCACATCTTTTGTAGTTAGAGGGAGATAAATATGTCTACACACTCAGGCAATTGCCACAGGTGTTTCAATTCTATTGGAACATATTCTGCTAATTTTAAAGGGTTCAGTTACACAGTGTTAGAGGAAGAAATCTGATTCTAAGCTCATTTAAAATGTTCTAAGCACTATCTCTAAAAATAGGGGAAAGTTAAACATAGCTAGAAGCATATTGCATAAAACAAATATATCATTATACCAGTGTTATGAATAACTGGTGGGAATGCTTTACTCCCTGTTACCATCTTCAGTCAGTGGGATCAGCTGTGTACAGTGCAAGAGAAGCAAGGGAAAAGAGACATAGTTTGTCAAGGAAAAAAGAAATCAGTGAGCTAACTGCTATGTTAGCCCTTATCTATTAATAGAATAGCCATTAGGAATAGCTTAATAGTTAGCTACTCTTCAGCTATTCCTTGATTAACATAATTAAATAAAATTCAGAGAGAACGATTAAGAACATCAACCCAGTTTGAAGATGACTTGAATATAAAACTTGATTTTAAAACCGAAAGTAAATTTCTTTCCAGGTGTCCTCTTCCTTTGCTTTTTTCTACATGAATAATGTCCACTGCTTCATCACAAGCAGAATGCTCTCCGCAAATCTGCATACAGTGACTAATTCTACATATTACCTTAATGAATAGAAACCAATTTGGGGGAGGGGCTGAGCAAGGGGCAAGGGTAAGCATGAGGGAAAAAAGGGGATTTTACTAAACAAAAGTACCAAGAGAATGTCATTTTCCTAGCTTAACATCTACGTATCTGAAGATGGTAAAGATGTACAGTCTACGGTGATAAACATAATTGTTGAGGTGGTTGAATTCATATAGGGTTTGGAGTTTTTTGTTTTGTTCTAAAGATGAAGAAAAAACAAAATCTGTTCAGAGATAAAACTTAAATCAACAATTTAAAGCTCAGCTTTAAAAAATGCTGCAGTCTGTTCCAATGTACTTCCAAAAATGTTTGACTGATACATTCAGGGTAGAAAAGTACATGACAAGTTATAATAAGTAGTACTCAAATACAGAACACAAAGTTATTTCCCGAAGACAAAAATTTTCCTAGGTTGGATGAACTTTTTAGTGAGTCTTCCAATATCACCCCAAATTTCCCTATCTAGAGGTATATCAGATTTCAGCTCTTGAATAATGAATCTAAAATAAATTGTTCAGAGGAAGTGACTGAATAAGGCCACAGCAGGTTTGTTGGGCTTTGTTTGCTTGCTTGCTGTGAAATCAAACTGTTAATTTTTTTTTAAATTTTGCTAATTAGCTTTCTCCCCTCTTTTTGTCTTGCCTTGAAAATATAGCATGACACTTACATTAGTTATTCAGTCACCTGTTTCACCTCTCAGGTAACAAGCAATCTCTGCAGTACCCAAAAACTGAGCACCTAAGATCCTAACATTAGCACGCCATAATATTATAAAGTAGTATTCGGTCAATCATCAAATTTTCTATTCATTCCCATTTCATTTGCATTTTAAAAATGGTTAAAAGCTGCAAATGGAAGGTCTCCTATCAAATGCAAAAGTAACTGGTGTCTGAACTGTCTAACGAAGGTCTTTCAATTCCAGGGTGCATACAGCTTATTGCAAACCTCTACATTTCCATATACTTAAAACGGACAAAAAAATCATCTCCTGTAAATCACAATGAAATGTTTCCTAGTTTGTACCATGTTTTGCTGTACTGTGCAATATACGAAATTTTTATTTACTGAAAAAAAAAACCCAATCATTCATATTTTCTATTAGTTTGTAGACAGGAAAGTATCTCCTATGCATTAGAGTGTCAACTGCACATGATTCTTGGTCCAAGTTCAAAAATATTGTAGGCTCAATGTTTTAAAGTTTAAGTAGATCACTTGCCCTTTTCAAAGGGTAGTAACATTAACACAAATCTCTTGATATTTCCATGGTCTGAGACATAACAGATCACAGAAAAGATACAGAGTTTTCAGCTATTTCATTATATTGCTTCCTATATCAGGTGACAAACACAAATATTGCTGACAGTCCTTAAAGATTGTCTTTGGAACATGTCTAGTCTCTCTGGGATTAATTTTTAAAAAACTTTACTTCATTTCCTAGTACAATCAAGCGGTTTATGTAACACGTCAAAGTATAAATAACAGAAGGTCAACTTTATGTTTCTTGGCTACTAAGCACCACCTTTTTTTATATTTTCACAGTGACTAACAGAAGAATTTCAAGAATTTCTTATGCTGAGGCATGCTATCAGCCACCATTGAAATGGGCCTGGTATTTCCATCTGTTAACATGTTCTGCTACGTTAAACAAGCATCTGAAAGAAATTCTTGTAAGAAATTCTTATCTGAAGAAGGCTACCGTTTCCCTCCTAATTCCATTGCTTTCTTCTCCTTTGAAGAAAACCAACTAGACAGCACACTCCACAAATGCAGACACTGTCCTAACCACAGAAGGACACAACACGACCAGTCACAGAATAGATTAATTCTGCGTTACGGAGACTGCATTATAAACTTCAACATACACTCCCTTGGATATATTTGGTGAGTTAAACAGTAGATACCCCAGAAATTAAAGCCTGATTTAGGCAGTCAAGGCTTTCACCTACAGAGTCATCCTAGTGGCAATAATTTTGTAGCTAGGTTGAAAATATTTTCTCAAGAGCAACAAACTACTTTTTTTGTACTGAAAGAGTAGTTGAAGTGACAGATATATGGACACCCTGCCATCAAATGTACAAACGGTAACTCTTCTAGGACTGCACTGCACCTCCCTGCTCTGGGCCTTTCTCCTCAGAGGTGTCAAGTTATCATTGCTCTGGACACCATCACCAATTGCTTCTTCTCATTGTTGCTGCACAGCTGAACTCCAATGGTTAACAAGATCTGCAACCATATTTCACTTAAAAATGTAGCTCCAAACTATGACTCCTTTGGGACTGCAGGCACCACAGTAAAAGAATGCTCTACAAGTGCTGTAAACTTAATTTTCTAGGAGACTGGGGACAGATCTACAAGTGTTCCACAACTGGTTTCAGGTATAACTTTGGCCCATTTAACTTATGTCTCATTAAAATTAGTGCAACCTGTTTTCAGCAGACTTGAAGATAGCACTGGTGACTACAAGAGGACCAGCAGCACAGCAAATGGTGCCACAAAATCTCCCTGCAGGGGTTAAAAGTCTTTCAGTGTCCCCCTCCTCGAAGTCAGTCACTTTGCTGGTAAGGCTTTGAAACACACAGATGTGTGAGTCTAATAACTACACGCTGTCCCCAGGTTTATGGGAAACAAAACTTTCTCATATTCAGTTGTCAGACTGAGACGCATCTCACTAATAATGAGGAGAGACTCTGTCAAGTCAGCTTACAGGAATCAAAAAGGTGGGACCTATCATAAAACCTTTTAAAAACAAAACAAAACGTTATCCATGTCATGTCAAAAAAATAAAATGATTGAATACACAAAGATAACCTGAGTTGCTCCTTCTCTCCTCTCCCCATATTATCAAAGCACTTCTAAGGGTATTCCAAATCTGAATAAATGAAAACATGGTAAGTATTTTGCTCCTTGCACTTTATGGAGTGTGTCTCCAGTACAATGTTACCCAGCTATCTGGTAGCCAATACACCTCAAAGTCTCAGAACTGCGTGGCATGTGAATATAGTGAAAATTACTAAAGTAGGCCATCCTTGGTTTAATACCTTTTCTTCACTCTCTGACCCCAGAAGGACTGTTATCGTGTTAGAGTCACCTCCCCCTCTTAAAGGGTAGTGCAGAACTGCCCTTCACTGCACAGTTCGACCTCTCCATTTGTCTTTGAAAGCACTCTGGATAAGCAGCTGCTCTTCATGGTAACTACCTCCTTTGATTAGCTGCTATGAAAGCCTCTATCAATAGCATATCTTTTTATCTCATATCTTCTGACATACTTTGAAAATCCTATTACAGTGGACTCTACCCTCAAGGTCTGAGTTTGAGCTGCACCCTCCTCGTTAACTATATTATAATTGCTGTCAGCCAGAACCTGTTTTTCTCCAGAGCACCACTAGACAATGCTGACGAGGTATTTGTGGACTGAAACATCCTGGCAGGCTCACTCCAACAATGTAATGCTTTAGAGGTATCATTGCACAGACCTGATTAGTTCGAAACACTGCACAAGTCTGTGTAGTGACTCCCTGCAGGCACATCAGAGGTCACAAACACAGTCCTTCAAAGTCCGGGCTTGCCCTGATTAGCATGCAGCTCTGTGTCTCAATACCACACATTTGTTCTGTTTATACCCTACGACCTCTTGCATGCACTGGGTGAAATCCTCTCCTGATATAACCCTTGAAAAAGACAGTAAGTACCAGCATCAAGAGAAAAAAAATCATTTCATGAATTGCTCATTTTGATGACAACAGCTGGTACTGAAACCAACTAATGTCTACGGTACATTTATACACAGACACACACACGCACTCTTCCACAACCTGAGTTTTTGGAAATTTTCCAGTCTTATCTCAAAAGCAAACTCTTCCTTTTTGTTAGCAGCTGATAACAGTCCTCAGTTCAAAATTTGTCACTGGTAAGACTTCTCTACGAGGCAGTATTGCCATCATGGACTTCACTTCTACCCTCTAAGTTTCATAGTGCCTAGGAGCACTCAGGAGACTTTCTCTGACCCACAGAATTCTTTCCCGTAGCTTAAATGCATGACTCCCATTTTTAGCAACTTCACTAAATCCATTAAAGGATTTACAACTAGAATCACGGTTAGTATTCTGTTTTTTCTCACTTTTTTTAAACTAATTTTAATTTCCCCACTTGCAATTTGGCATACTTGTAAAGAAAGCTTGTTTTCTTCATTATAAACATGTTGCAAATGTCCCTTATCAATTGCCAAATTAAATTCCAATTTAAATTAACTAACGTCTCTTACAATATTCTTCAAAGCCTTGCCACTAGGCATTTGTTCCTCACAGTTACATACTCAGCTAATCCCGAGATACATGCAAACAACTACAAGGTTTCCTTCTCCTGTTGTCTCCTAGCTTATTGCTATTTCTGGTATGGATTTCAAAAGGACGGTAACTACTTCAAAGTAGCTGATGGTCCTTGTGAAATCATCAGCAAGGTTCATATATAGAAACTGCTAGAAACTTGGAAGTTTGGAAACGACAGCAAAAAAAAAAAAAGTTAGCTGTTAGATCATTTCTCTGTTTTCTGAAACAAGTTTAATGGGGGGGAAAAAAGCCCCCAGAAAATCTTAGGAGATTTTTTTATCCTAAATAGTGACTGCAGCTCAAAATATCTATGCAATAATCCCACTGCATCCCTGAGCTTCCCTTTCTCCTTCTGACAAAGTAAATTCTACATGAGCAAGTCACCTAAAAAGACGTGTTAGAGATAAACAGTAAGTTCACAAAAAGGCTTTCCAGTCTTGCTATATCACACGAAGTACAACAAGTATTAATTAACTGATTTTGGGATGATAAATCACTCTTCCCTACAGTGTGGAAAACAAACAGCAGAAATAACAAGAAAAGAAACTATATCACTTAACTTTTACAATACTTAGCACACTCCAACTTCTATTCCTTCCTACTTTAGATTTCCCCTTAACACAGGGGGCAGGTAGCAATTTAAATGCAGTAGCACTCCTGTTCTAAAATCCAAAGTGGTTACAAGCTTACTAAGCAGAATATAAAATTAATTATCAAACTGCAATATCAGAACACTTGTACAAGATTGGACATAAATCTTTGTGCACTGAATTGTTACTCCTGATGTTCTTTTAAAAAAATTAAACACTGAAAATGAACCTAAAGCCCTTCCTCTCATAAGGAAGTTTCTCACTGTATTTTGCGTGTCAGAAAATGCACAAATTCAACTGCAGCAGAGCATTCCACAGCTGTGGGTACAAAGGACATGCAGGGAGTGTTAAGCATTAAACCAACATAAACAGCAAATTGATTTTCCAGGAGAGCCTTTTAGAGCATTTCAGAACTTCAAAATGGAGGGAAGGGAGCAGAAAAGAGAAACTACAAAAACGGAACTTCTTTGTTCTTCTGTGGAAGCAATTCAACACTAGATATGGATGACAGAAAACATAAGGCATCACAATTATTAAATAATAACAAGTTACACTAATTATAATTTTGAATAGGAAGCTATTTCCAAAGTCTCAGGAGCGAAACAGGAGATGGCTTAACATACACAACTAACACTTCTATTCAAGTTAGCATTGAAGTTACTGTTTGTTTACACTGTTTTTTGAATAGACTGTAAAATACTGAATCATACAATTTGATAAGTAAAATGTCCTAAAATTTAGTGTAGGTGGCCCCATAGAGTTAAGATAGTTAATAAGCATCTGGACAGCCAGAGGGGATCTCCTTGGAGTTCACCCACCAAAAGCTGAGGAGGTCAGCTCCAGCCTCCCCACATTTCGGAGGTGTAGGGGCACACCAGCCCTTGGAAAGGCTGTGGGCATCCTGTCCGCAGACAACAGCAGTCCTACACCACCAATGTCTCATTCCCTGTCCCCATCTCTAGACTGGCAACAGAACTCAAAAACAGCAGGACAGCGTGGTGCTCTCTGTTACCAGGCACACGCCTGATGTACCAGCCAAGGGACGTCAACCTGCACCACAGTGTGCAGAATGGCCCTTGCCAAGAAGGCTGTGGGCTTGGGAAAGACAGGGTGTGAGAACTAGTACTCATATGGCACAACTTAGTTGCACAGGCTTCTAAATTGGTCAAATAAAATTTACATTTTCGTGACAGCATGAAGACAGAAGTGGGAGGAGAGGAGGTACTTCACTGCTACGATTGCTCATTCAAACTCCCAACTGTTTCAGCTTTCCAATAAAGCTAATGGGCTTTCCTTAACTTTTAACATTCCTCCAGTTTCACACCTCCAGCTCATGAATTTCTACAAACCTGTGGGAAAAGAGGACGTCTGGTTAAACAAAATCCAAGATATTCCAATTTTGCAAGATAAGGAATAGATGAGGACAGATCGGGAATTTAGGAGAGGAAAAGTTCACACAACCTTAAATAAGCCAGTCACTGTCTATGCTGTACTCTGGGTTTGGAGGAACATGTTTATTAAAATGTAGATGCACGCATTGCTATGTTACCTCTCTTCTCCCTAGTTCGGGCTAGTAAAATCTCAAAAAAAAAAAAAAAAAATTAAAAACCAAACAAAAAGCCAGCCAACCCAAAAACCTCTCGTTACACGCGGCGTTTCCAACACGGGCTCCCACAGTGGGCGGGAGGGCGCGGACCCCTCTGCTGGCACAGGGCCGGGGACCGCGCTCCGGCCGCCGCTCCGCGGCCGCGGGGGGCGGGCCCGGCCGGGC
>NW_008239110.1:16055853-16082356 GCF_000691975.1 Corvus brachyrhynchos
CTCACTGGCAGAGAAAACGAAAACAAAACAAAACAAACAAACAAACAAACAAAAATACCCCAAAAATCTACAAATAAAACAAACCGGGGGGGTGGGGGGGAGAGAGGGGGAAGGGAATTCGAGCTTTGTTTTTTTTTTTTTAAAGCTTCTATTGCTTCCCCCAAACCAAAAGAGGAAAAAAAGGGTGGATCAAGGCAGAAGGAGAAACCAAATAACTGAGGAGACACAAAACCAGAGTATGACAGGCTCAAGCCAGCTGACTCCCAACAACAGCTTCCCCCAGAGAGTATTAGTTTTTTACTGAAATGGGAAAAAATTAAGCAGATCTGCCTCAGTCAAAAAATAATCCATCAAGTACCTACAAAATTCCTACTCTACAACAAGCCTGAGAGCCTGCAAACTGAGGAGAGCTCACCTGGATATTTATCCATCCATTTTCTCTTCATGTCACCTGTCTTCCTGGAGACCCCGCCCAAGAGGGTCTTCCTGGGTTGCAGTACCAGAAGGAGACACCATACACAGCCAACACCTACAGCTTTCAGTCAGCTTCGTGGCTACACGAAGCTCTTCCAGCAGAAAGTTTAAACCTCACTGCAACAGGCAAGGCGTCCCCCATCCAACATTCAGATAGTTCCAAGCTAGTTGGAAAAACAACCTGGGAACAACAAAAATCCCTTCATGCCCACAATTAAATGGCTTGAGAAGAAAAAGAGACTTTTGTGCAAGACAGGGAGAAACAAAGCATTCATCTCAAATCTTTTCTTAAAGTTTCTTTTCCAATGCTTTTTTTTCATTTTACTTCCTGGTTACTTGTTACTGACAAAAGGGATTTGCTTCTGCAAATAAGTTGGACGCAGCTTTAAAGGAAATTGCTGCATGTATGAAGCTTGAAATTCCAAGAGAAATTAAAGTCCAGTCAGAAAATTAATACATGAAAGTGTATGTGTATGTATCAGAAAAATTATTTTCTTGGGTTTGGTGCATTTCTTGTGGTCGTACCCAAGACTACCACCCAAGACTCTATGTCAACAGAAAAAAAGATAGAGCTCACATGTGCAGTGCCTGCAAAAATCACACTACTTAAACATCTGGCAAAACATATTGATTTTGTGGTTGTCAGGTTAATGTTGCATTTATAATTAGTGCACATATAATTACACAGATTTTTTTTTTTTTAAATTAACCACGATTCTCCAAACAAAAATAAAAGGGGGGAAAAAACCCAAAAGAAAACAAACAAACAAAATAAGCCACACACACAACTTTCATAATTTATAAACTGGCTTACAAGCATCTGAAATTGATGCTTCCTGCTGTCTTCAACATAGGCTACTTACAGAAACAGATCTTGTAACAGCATCACATGTAAAATAAAATGTGTTCAACTTTGTTTGCTAGAACAATTTACATGCACTTGCGTGACACCATGCTATGAGCAACTCAACTCTACATTCCTGTCCAAACAAATCTAATCTCTTCCTTACAACAAGCACTCCAGAGCCTTCAAGTTGATTTTACCCAAGAGTATTTCTGGGCTATCTTTGGAATGCTTGTCTGGTGAGGGGAGGGGTGAGAGACCAGGAGGGAGTGGAAGAAACACCAGCAAGCAATAAGGAAATACAGATGGAAATTAAACTTTACTTTGTGTGTTGACCAAAAAAAAAATTATGCCATTCTCTATAAATCACTGCTTGGCCAACACTGACCTCCTCTAAAATGTTTACAACGTTAATGCTGTCCTGTAGATTCAATCTCTATGAAAAATGGCACTTTTGCCTCCTCTACTAATTTATGTTATCCCATTCATATGTGCTTGCACACTGGATCGTAAATTATGTGCTCATAGCCTGCTCTATGTCCAGCTTTCCTGTTTCCCATAAAAATTGCTACTTAAAATAGGCAGGTAAAGGTTTTCTACTAAGTTTTGATTAAAAGTACTTTTAAAATCTGAGAATAAAATAAGGAATTTCATCCCAACTCAGATGCAGATTATACTTTTTTTCCCTGCTCATTCTTTTACCTCCTTGATTTAAGCTACTGCTCCACAGCTTCTCTGGTGTTTCAGTTCATATGCTTTTTAGAGAAGGGAAATCACACACTTTTTTTTGTGCAGGAAATATTATTCACATTTACAGCTCTACAGAAACAACAAAAGCATGCCCACAAACTCCCTCACAAAATGCTCTGTTAGAAATATTTGAAAGTTCAAGCAAGTTCCAGGTTTAAATGTGTGCCAAAACTTAATAGTTACATAGTTAAGGTTCACTCTTTACTTTGACCACCGCTCACGGCAGAAGTCCTCAGACTTTGTACTGGTGCTCAGAAGTTATGAAACTTGGTAACTTCCAAACTTTACTCCTTACCAACAAGAACAAAAGTCAAATGGAAGAGTGAAAGGGTACAAAAAAATCAAGAGCACCATATAAAAGCATGTTCTTAAAGGGTTTCTTCCAAAGATAAAATGTAGCAGTCAGTGAAGATTACTTCTTCAGCACTCTCAGCTAGAGGTTTTCCCACTGCAGACCCAAAAGAGAGAATAACTGTCTGCAATGAAGCACAGTACCAGACAATTAATCAGAATTAGGTATTTTAAAGTGGCTACTTTTCAAAAAAAGATAAATTGCCACTCCCCTAAACTTCAAAGTTTGTAACTACAGCTTGTAAGCACCTACAATTTCATGTTTTCTATTACCTCCAACAGACACTTTGCACTTGTAACATGAGAGATTGCAAAATGCATTACTCTGCGTTATTCTCAACACTATTCCTCTTTTTCTGTCATGCATTCAGCTACTCATTTGCAGACATTCTCTGAGAGAAAGTATTAAATCCCACAATCTTTATTTAAAAACAGGGAAGTTATTGCATCAAATTTCATAGCTTTCATAAAGCATTCAGCTATTATATTAATGGCCATGGGAACATTATAAGTAATTTAAATAAATCCTACTGGTCTTGTCCTCCTTCCATCTCTTGAACAAAGGGATTGACATAGAATTAATGACCAACAAAAATTAATTAAACAGGACGGGTGAGAAAATGGAAGCATCTATTCTGACGTGTCCCAGAAGCATTAAAATAATGCCTTACTTAGCACTAGTGGACAACATTGTAAAACCTGTCTCTTAAAAGATCTTGGACCGGCTTTAACCTTACAACAAGATTCCAGATGAGGACAGTCTAAAATTGTAATTTTGTAGCAAAGTTATTAGTTAAGAATGCCATATTCAAAAAGCATGCTACTATATCTACCCAGGCATTACCCTCACCTTCTTCACAGACCCTTTACATCCACTGCTGAAGATCAGAGATTCCATTTTTTTAGGAGTCTGACTGGTAGAACAGTTAATGCTCCAATTAACACTGAGATAGCTAACTCTGAGTTAGTCTCCAGTGCATATTATAAGGACTAAATAAGAAAAATGTTGATTTGAACAATTATGGGCAAAACAATTTTTAACATTACATATTTAACATTAATGAATTTTGGTATTTAACAACAAAATGAACTTTGGTATTTAACAACAGAATTTAACATTAATGAATATTGCCAATTTTAATTAGGTTGTCACAAACTCAACAAACACCTCTCAGATGCATCACAGTGCTCTCTGTCCCTCCAATAAAGAGGGACAAAATCCAGACTGTACTGACAAGTACAGCAACCTCTCTAGGTTAAGTTTGTCTCTTCCCAGAGAACCCCTTTACTTCCCAAACTGGACGTGAATGACTCAACCATGAGTTAAGTCGACAGCACAGGTTCTAGTTTGCCTGCACAATAGAGAACGATAGTACAAATCTTTCTATCGTTTCTCCTAGATATATCCAAACCTACTCAAACAAAACCAAAGAGAGCAAGGAGTTTCAAATCTGTACATTCAAATCCACTTTTCCTGTTCACAATGTGATCATCATGGAGTTTCAATACAGGGATTCTGCCCTAAATGCTGCTGAACTATAAAATCTGACCCAAAGTTTAGGCCTAGGAGAACACAATGCTAAAAATTTAGGTCATTAAGCCAGGAAAAGATATTTTTAAAAGTAATGTTTTCTAAGAGGAGTCTGTAAAATAAGATGCTTGTGTATTTACATGCTCAAGGTCAGTACTGAGTATGACACAAGTTTCCTGTCTAATTTTCTACAAAGTAAACTTTTAAGACCATAGCAGTCACTGGCAAGATTCTTTTTTATTTAATAAATAAATAAATATATAAATAGAATCACTAACAACAAAACACCCTCAGCTGTAGTAAATGCAAATGTGGTAACAGGTTAATGGTAACACCAGTGCTGGTAACACAGAGTGGCTGAGCAGAGAAGTCCCTGACCACATATTTCTGTTAATCAGACTATCAAAATTACCTTAATTGCTATCACTTGTCCACTTCAGACACCTTCAAAAACCCAGAAAGCCACATACAAAAGTCCTAGAGAGAGTCGCAATTTCTGTACTGTGCCATTAATAAACTCTGGGGTTTTAGCTGCAAAACACTATCCCTCCACGATCAGTCCAAGAAGAAGATTCATCTGTTCAAAGAGTTACAGTTACAACCTGGTTTGCACCAAATGGTACATGGAACTCATAAAATAAAAGTGTGATTAGAAGCAGCAGACTTTACCTCCATGCAACATTGTCAAGACCAAGAAAGCAGGAAAGAGAGCCCTGAAACCACAATCTGAAGAATAAATCTGCAATGTTTATCATTTACATCTTTAATGCCACCTAATAATACTGCACGTGCAATTACAGTGGAAAGATATAATTAGGATGATTCATCTAGAAGAGGTAGCACTTTCAGTCTTTTATGAAAAAGGACTTACTAAGCTACTATGCCAAACTACATATTTGCTTTTACAAAAATACTCTCTGGTTTCAAATTTATGAATCACTACAGAAACCTTCAGACAGGACTAATGTCATCCAGAAGGATCGCAAAGTTACCTTGAATAAAAAACATGAAATCGTTTCACTTCAACTCTCTCATTAGCCTGTCCTTTTCAAGTCTTCCCATATGAAATTAGTAATGTCATTAACAGACTGCTTCCCTATTTGTCTAACCCTAAAGGAGGACTACTTAGGAAAAAAAAAATACAACCTGAAAAATGTTTCCACCATGCTGGCATACTAACTATAGCACGCTCATGCTTATAAAAGTTTTCCACATGCTATCCAAGGAAAGTTACAAACAGACTGACACAAAATAATTGGTAAAAGGGGAAGCATATATTCTAAGTTCAGTCCAGTAAGATTTGATTACCAATTCTGACCTTTTACCACTTGAAATCGCAGGAGAAAAATAACATCACAATGACAAAAACGCAAAACCCTTTAAAGTAACATTGTAACCTTTTCGAGCAGTTGGAAACAGATATTAATAAAGTGTCAAAGAGGCCACAGGAGACATAACACAGGAGGCATGAGGAGGTTTACATAGAGGAGGCTTACAGAGAATACTGGCATTTGAGCTGGTTAAACCAACATATGGCTGAAAATTAGAGTGCACAATTTTTTGGTTTTCATCTAGGACTAGCGGCAACAAGCATTGCACAGTGCTTCAGAATGAAATAAATTGCATCCTTCTCCCAGAAGTGGATGGAGAATTCTGGAGAATTTCCAACCTTTTAGCTGCAGCTGTAACTGCGAGGAGCCCGGGGAAATGGAGTGGGCACTTCATCCTTCCTAGCCGACAGCAGGCAGTCAACCCAAGTTAAAGAAAAACACTCAGCCTTAACTCTGAAGCCCTAGAAAGCTATCCAGACGTGTCTGATGGGGAAAAAATTGAAAGGTTTGCCAGTAAACAGGTTAACAGATGAAGGGAACGCCTAGGGGCATGATTAATATTCATCACTCTTACCTAGTGGCACACCAACTATGGCCTCCACCCTTTGTGCCTGGACTCATGCTCACCTGAGCCACAAAGCCAAGGATCTGGAGCTCTCTCAGATCGGGAATTGACCCTGCACTCCCAGGATCGCTGCTGGCCCCGCTGCCTCCCTGCGGCAACAGCATTGCTCCTGGCCCACCCTTCCACCTAAGTAGCACCTCAAGGAATAGGTTCCTGCTGGATTATCAGGCTGGACTGGCAAACCCGGAACAGGGAGTTTCATGCCAAGGAAAGAGGAAGAGAGAGGCACCAAGAGAAGCACCAATTCAGGTCAGCTGCCAAGGAACCTGCTCCTAACCTTATCTCATGGAAAACCAGGAAAAGAAAAACTGCTTGTCGTGTTAACCTAGATGCATTAACATTTTTAAGTTTTTTAGACAGCAGTCAAAATCTACTCAAGCTTGGGGAGAAGTTAAAAAGTCCCTTGCTTCCACACTCCATTCGTAGAAATGAAGTAGGATTGAAGACACAATTACCATAACCACTTACTTTCCAGAGCACTAAAACCTGTATGTAAAGTTCAGCCCAAAGTCTCATGACAGCCTAAAGCTACCATGAGTAATACTGACTTCCACAGCCGACAAGCCAGGCTTCAGCCAGTCTCTTCCAGCTTTCCTTCCAGTGTCTTCACAGGGAAGTTTGTTACCATCCTCAGAGGTGGCTGAGCAGAAAGGTCACAGAAATACTAAAGATTTGAATGACAAAATCCTGGTGCCAGGGCAATCTCGTACCAGCCAAAGTGTCTGTTTCAGAGGAACTCCAAGATCCTAAGCACCTGCCTCCAGATGCTGGAGGCAGGCTGGAAGCAACCCTCCAACAAATCCCAAAAATGCACTGTAAAAATCAGCTCCAAATTATACATTAGGCCAGACAAATCTATAACCCCATGATGGAATCAAACTTGCAGTTGATAATCCTAGAAAAATGCAGAAACATAGCACCTGAATAAATCAATTTCAACTTGCCATCATGAAAAATAATTATTTCAGTTGACTCATGGTTTCTCTCCTGGTTTTCCTTCTGTTTGCATTAGTAAAAGCAATTGAAACGAGTGCTCAATAATTAGAACACAAAACAGATGAGGGGTAATAATAATAAACTAACATGCAGAAAAGTTAAAATTACATAAGGATGCATACATGCACCTTATTGAAAACCTTTAAATGTTCCTTGTCTCAGGTAAAAAGTGGAGAGTGAGACATTTTTAATTCACGAATTTGCTACAGGCATCATAGTTTTGGAGAAAACAGGTATAACAATTTTGCAGCATTGCTTCAGCAATGCTTGAAAGATTTCTTGTTTAATTAAGATGTTCTTAGAAACACAGAAGGGGAAATAAATAAAATACCAATCTTCCTGAATGTAAGCAGATTTTAGGGGTTTTTTTTAGTTTTTCTTCTAAGAATGCCAAATGCTCTATAAAATTGCCTCTCTCCCTACATTAGAAACTAGCCTGAAAACAAAAACATTCACACTTCTCATTTCTTTCCCTCCTTGTTCAAGCTAGAAGTATGTAATATCCATAATACACATGGCTCCGCAGTGAACTGTGACTTCAACGTACTCACTTGACAATGAAGAAAGCCCCAAGGTCCGTATTTGTAGGAATAAACCAGATCATACTAATCTGGCTCTAGGAATTTCAAGACTGGTATCATATTGCAAGTGGCTACCCACTTGAACATAATTTCTCCTCAGGTTTTTTCTTTCTACTTGAACTGCCAGCAGTGTTAACTCATTCAAGCAGCACACATTACCACTATGGAATCCAAGGAAAGCTCCAGATCATACAAAGAACAACTTCCAATACATGAAACCAAACAGAATTTAAATTTAATTGGTGTTGACATATTTTAAACAAACCAGTCTTCAACTAGCAATTTGGAAGCCTACACACTAGATTTGAAATTATTTTACAAATGCAGGCTTGAAAGCCTAAAAGTTTTTCTTTTATTCAAACTAACAAGCCAAAAATGGGATAGATTTTTCTTGTGAATGAGAAGTTTTAACTGGAAACCACAAAGTTTATGCTAATTGCTTTGGGCAGTCCTGGAGCATTCTCTGAATGGGGTTGCTTAACTTTCCTAAGCACAGTCAATTTAAAAAGAATAATCAAGAAAAACCCTTTAGAGTTTAAGCATTTTCCCAGAAATTCCAGGAAATTAAAATTCCAATCATATAATACCAAGTATTTCAAGGATGTTCAATAAGATGCAATACTGGCAGTATTTAAGAATGGGATCCAAAGTCTAGGCCAATAAGTAGTGTTTTAACATTTTCTTCATACTTCTTTTAAATCACAGAGTGGGGAAAAATACAGAATAATAAAAAAAAATGAAGACAAATATCCTATTAAACACAGTCTTCTGGTTTTGGTGCTTCAACTGTTTGTCAGCTTCTCATTTTTTCCTCATTTTCATCAATATTATGGGATTTCCTATTTAAAAAGCATTTGAATCATCATTATTCCTGAATTTCTGAATGGCAAGGAGTCATCAACAATGATGTACTGTACCAAAAAACAAAAAACCAAAAAAACAAAAAAACCACCAACATATGTGGGTCAAGAGCACTATCATTCCAATGGGAAATGTTACCAGCAACCAGTGGGAGAGAGGGTTTTTCCCCCCCATCTAAAGCAACTTAAGCTCCTGATCTTTCTCAAATCAGAATTTTAAAGCAAACATTTTTTGATTATCTGCATATTTGCCCTCAGTGTCTATTTTCATGACAACAGGCTGCTAGCCATGTGCAGTTTTCCAGAGTGTGCATCAAACTCTTCATCAGACTGAATTTACAGCATGCAAATTACTGAAATTATAGCATGCAAAAGAGGAACAGAAGTGACAGGACAGTACTCAGTAATACATACATGGGATATAGAAGTGGAAGCAAAATCCTACAATCACAACAGTCTCCAAGGTTAGTGTTATGTAACCCCAAACTGAATGCACTTTAAGTGAAGGACTCTTCCTTCAAATATAGCAAATGTGGTATTAACTAAATGACATCGAATGATCTTTGCAGGTAGCACAGATCCCATAACAGAAGGCATTTTGCCCACAGAAATGGCTGAAGAATTCTGTGCTAGCTAAACGAAACAGAACTCAATCCACTCTTTTAATCTTGTAGTTAAGCACCAAGAAGCACAATAGCCAATCAAAATTACTTACTTGGATATTAATAATTTACATTGAACCTACAGAAAATTACTACAAAATTTTGCACTGATCTTCTACAAAACAAAAGTGTCTGTACTTCTGGAATGAAAGACTGCTTCCATTTCAAATTCTAAATTCACAACAAAGTCATCACTTAATTTATCATATATTAAAACAAATACGAAGAGGTAACTACTTTTCCCAAATACAAAATAGCCTGAATATATTAGCTCAAAAAGTTTTGACAATATGAAAAAGCTTGTTTCACAAATACTAGTACACATCACATCAAACACATCATGCACAAAGGTGTTATTCTGTGGGCTGTTTGAATTTGAGGGTTTGGCAGAGGGGGCACATTTTCCTTGGTAAGCAGCAGCTTGTTTCTTGATTTTTAACCATGAGAAGGTTGCCTGTAACAACTTTAGAGCACACAGCTTCAAGGAGACTTTAATCCCTTTCAGAATCTGCCAACACAGCGTGCTCACTGCTCGAACTGCCACTGGATTGGTTAAAGCGGCTGAAGGAGTTAAGGCCCCCTTTGCTAAGCAGAAGCACGGCCATCCACTGTGGTCACAAAGGAGTAAACACACTTCCCTTTCCATGATCTGCATCTTCAAGCTCTGACCGGGATTATTAGAGCAGATGGTCATGGATCACAATTCCTTAAATTGCCCCAAAACAGATCACTAGATGCCTCGGGGACCTTAGTTATCTGAAATACTTCTGAGGCTAAAGCCAACCAAGTCTCAAAGAAAGCACTACACAAATGATAAATCAGTCTTGCTGACAGACCTTAATGCCATACTTTTAGTTAAGTGTCTGGTGTTTTGTAGGGGACACCCCTTCCTACACATTTCCTTATTGATAACTTTAAAAATAGCCTTGTACTAAAAGCTACGCAATTTGCACAGCTCAACTTGAATAAGCATAATATATCATCTGAGTTCACACTTCTTCTCAAGTAACTTTGTTGGAGAACCTGAAAAATATACCTTCCTGATACACTGAGGAAGAAGGCTCAACAGGGCCTTCAGAGACTTCCCAAAAGAGAAGGATAAAACAAGGGCTCAACATTAAAAAAACAGAGATTTGACATTTATCCTCAGCAGAGCAAGGAAGAGCTGAATCATATACCTACCTTATTTTAATCTTGACAAAAGTGTTTATGTACCATAGGATGACATATTGGAACAATGAAAATTAGTCTAAATTATCTCTAAAGTCATTTTACTTCACTTTGAAAAACTTGTGGAGCCTCTTTTTCCAGAACTAGTCTACTTTAATCCAATTTAACCTAATCCATTCCTAAGGTGAATTACACTAAACTGAATTTTAATACAACATTTTAATACTGAATGAAAGCAATCCACACAGAATTTTAACATGATTCAACTAAAACGTTTTAAATTAATTTTTAATTTGAATGTGACCTTATTGTCACATATGGACACATCACCTTCACGCATGTTTTGAGAAAAGGTCTGGCAACAGAGAGAAGTGTATTTACACACATGTCTGTGACAGGCAGAAAACTTCACATAAGGTGTGCTCTGTGTTGGAAAGGGAGTTTTTCATTCCACCACCTCCTTCAAAAAGCCAAGGGTTAAACAGGCATGAGAGGTTTTACCTCAGCAAGTGTTGAATACAACTGTAAGGTGCCTCTTTCGTGGAACAATGGAAATCACATGGAAGAACTTCCAGACATCCTCTTACTAGGAGAGCTATGCTTTCCATATAACAGAAGCAAGAAGTCAAACTCCAAACCCTTGCTGTCTTCATGCTTGATTTGCAGAGTGAATCAAGTTTATAAATGAGTTTGCATGAAGAAGCATAAATTTTGCCCAACTCACAGAGTTGGGGGGGAGGGGGAAGAAAAAAAGCAAAGAAGTCCATGTGTTTCTGCAAACCCGTTCCTGGGTTAGATGTGAATGTATCATCATTTCACAAAAAAAAATAAAAAAAAAGAAAAATCCAGTCTGACTGCTCAGCGAAGGAGCAAAGGTTATCAAAATGTCTCTCTGGAGCAGAGACCAGCCAGCCATTCTGCCAGGCTGGAGCCTGCACTTTCAACCTGCATCGACCTGTTCCCACGCCCCATGAAATTGCAGGGTACAGTTCTACTAGAATCAAAGAAGTGTTGCTTGTAAGACACCTCTGGAGGCCATTTAGGCCAAATATCCCCTTCAAAGCAGAATTATCACCAAGACTATAACATTAGCCACAGCTTTGTCTAGCTGAGGACTGAAAGCCTCAATGGACAGGGGTTGCCCTGGGCAGTCTGTTCTGCTCTACCACCCTCCTACACACGAGCAATGTTTTATAGTACTCAAGCTGAGCCTCCCAAGCTGCAATTTGAGTCTACTGCCCCTTACTGTATTATTTGCTGCTATCAAAGAGATGGTTTCTGTCATCTTCATAACCACCCTTCAAGTTCTTGCAACCTCCTGTTAACATTATCCCCTTACTCTTCATCTTGAGACTAAACAAGCCCAGCTCCCTTCAGGTGCCCCTTGGAGATCACACCATCTAGGTCACACCATCTAGGCCCCAACCTCAGTAACTTCCCAAGAGGCTTCAGCTTCCCCACATCCTTTGTGACCTGGGAGAGGGCAAGAGCCACAGTTCCCAACAAAATACTCCAGACATAAGTCACCAGCACTGAGTAGTGGGGGACAGCAGCTTGCCACAATCTGCCAGCTACAATCCTCTCAGCGCAGTCCAGTATGTAATTCATTTTGCTCACTAAAATAAAAAATTAACTAAAAGCCCCACGGAAGCAAACAAACAAACAAACAAAAAAACCTCACACGCATACCCAGCCAGCAATGAACCACAGACCCCTTTCTCGCAGGGCAGCACCCAGCCACTATCCAGCCTGCACCCACAGGTATTCCTCATGCATGCACTAATGTTCTTGGTCCAGACGCCGTTCACAAATCCACTCAAAATTAAATCATCAACCCCAAACTATTCTGGCTCGCAGTAACATCCCATGTGTCCTGATTAACACAGCAGAAGAAAGAGACACCACAACTTACTCCGTAAATCATTCTATTTCAACGACAGCCAACAGAACCAGGAGCACTGGTCACCCTCCATTAGAAAACTAGCATTGAAAATGGAAAGACAGCAATAAGTGGTAGTGTAGGTATTGTTACTATAACATGAATTACAATTATGCTTTTCTTTTGAGTGCCTAGTGAAACACACAACTTTGATAGCTGACATCCACATGACTTCTAGCCAAAGGAAACTTATATGCCTGAAAGATTTGATGCTAAAACTTGGGGATGCAGGGGAAGATTCGAAAATTTTTCTTTATCATCAGATATACTCAGTGTGCAACCAAATATATCTCATCTGGAATTGTATTTTGAGATAACTAGTTTTATATACTTCCCTGACTTCTGTGAAAACATTTACTAGGAGAACTCAAGAAAAAGCAGGGCAACTAAAGTGTTAAATACAGCATTTAACTAAACCATAAAATAAAAAAAACATATTCCACTGTTTTCTAACAGATAAACTACGAAAAATTTGCATTTCCCTCCTTCTAAAGAACAATCTCATCTCTGACACTCCATGCTTTTGGGAGCTGTTGCACTAACAGAGGTAGAAAAAAAACTGTCTCGTATGTTAATAATGACATTGATCCTCCATTGCTTAATCAGAAATCTGATCTGCTTATTAGTTACTGTGCAAGGAAGAGGATTAAATATGAGAAGAGTGAACTTGCCACAATATGCTTTGCAACATTAATAAAACATTCAATAGTAGTTTTGTTGCTAAATCTGCTAAAGTAAAATGTTCAAATGGCCTTGGAAGAATCTATTTGACAACAGAACATTAGTCTCTGATAGAAAGTCAAGGTTACTTCCTATCCAAGTCCTATAAGATGATCTCCTTGAGACAGAGAATGCATGTATATCTTCTTTGCAAATCACATTTTCCTTAGTCTGTGCGATATTAATTTCCTTGGGGGTGGACACCTCCATGAAGTTGCAATGGTTCATCTCCTGGTTCTGGTCAACTCCTGTTTTAATCTCATTTCCAGATCACACTCTTCACACATAGTGAGATATTAAACTCTATAGGGGCAGACATCTCAGCTGGTCTTAGCATGCAGCTTCCCCCCTGCTCCTGGTCAATTCTTATTTTAACTCCAATTTCCTATGATTTATATTCCATTTTCAAGTTTAATATATTCTACTTCATTTTTATTAACAACTCTTCTCTCTCCCTCCCCTACCTCTTTTCAGAGATTTTCACAGGAAAACTACTAGTTTGGCCCCATTTACCAACCATTTCCCTCAAAATCATTGTAGGTGTTACTGATGTTATTGCCAGGCTGAGACGTTATTGGTGTCTTTACAAATAAGTGTTATTACCATCAACGCTACTTGCAAACACACTGACATGCTTGCCTTATTAAGGACTAGTTCTCTCAGTGGGGTATAATTTTGTGCAGTCTTGCTTCATATAAAATTTCACTTACCTGTTGCAGGATGGGATAACCCCGCACCTAGGTAACAAACTAGGACATCATTTAGAACATAAGAAATTAAAGCATAATGCCACATTGTACACTCTGATTGAGTCAAGTCTTGGTGCTAAATGAGGGGTATAGTACAACAGAAATCACAGGAACATGAGACTAAAGTACTTCAGGTCTCTCAACTATGAGTATCGCAAGGGGCAACAGAATCTCAGAGAGGAAAACAGAACCAGAGATCTACAGCCTGCATGATATCTGCCTCAAACATTTTGAGGCCAATCTTTGCTCTTCCCACCCAAATAAAGATCATTGTATGAATACAGTATTTAATTTCACTATCTAAACAAGCTTTCAGTTTTTCCTGCCAGGTTATCTTCTTGGCCTTGAAAACACTCATCACTAAATTAAGACATCATCATCTTCATCTCTTATTTGCTCACCACTTGAAAAGCCTACTAGCCAAACACTTAAAACCACAGTAGAGATGCATGTTCGTGAAAAGGGGAAGAGACATAATTTCAAAAATATTGTTACTTTTTCAGAGCATGTTCCTCTTCAGTTTTTTGTCCTGCTGATTTTTATACACTCTCTAGCAGGGAGCCTGTCTAGTGTCCTATAGTTTTGGGGGTTATTTTGTTTGGTTTTTTAAAAAAAGTCGTACCTGTGTTGGGAATTTGGTTCAAAAGAGAAGGAAAATAAATGCCTTGATTGCCATTTACCATTAGTTTGTTTCTCAGCACAGTTCTCATACGGGTGAACTTCACCACCACAGTCAGAGACGAGCACACCAGAAGATCCACATCTGAAATGCTCCAAGACTTCTCAAGGAAGCTTGATTCAAAGTTAGTGGACTATGTACCATGAGATCCTTAGGAATCCAAGACACCAGCAAAAAATGAGCCTACAGGAAAGAGACTGTGAAATCTGAGGTAACCCTGCCTGGCTACACCACATGCAATGGTTCCAAGTGCCTCACTTTCTGTAATGCTTCAATTCTGCAACCAGCATCTGTTGCACTAGATTGCTTGCCAATGCAGATACGGCCATAGTCCTTCTAAGACACAAAAAAAGAATTGCCCTGAGAGGTACTAGCATCACAGATAAAACTGGCAAGATCCTTCTAATTTCTTTCTGGAGCAATTCATAAGTTTCCAAGACCAAAATACAGTGCAGCTAAGTATGCAGACAGCTCTACCCAAACATAACTTTATTTTGCCTTTGGAAATTATTTTTTTTAATGTTTCTATTCACAGACATTCAACATTAACAGTTTAAATTAAAAAAGGATGACTTCCTAGTTATCCAAGCCTTTCATTCCAAAGTTTTTGGAAAGCAAACTGAAATACAGAACATTTAGCCAAGCTTTGACTTCATTTAATTTTACCATGTATTTGCATTTTCATACATGGTCTTTATTGCTGTCTGTCTGTTAGGCTGCTATCTTCTGCAATCCATTAGCCAGTTTTCAAACACTGATTACAGTCCCCCATTAAGAATATCTTCTTTGCCCGTGCATTTTATCTCTTGCTATTATAACATTTCATCATGCCAGAATCTGTAAACTGCGTCTGAAAACAAACTACTCTGTGTCTTAGGTAAACTGATCAATCATATGTGAAAGAAAGCAAAAATACTCCAGGGACTTAGAAGTATTTATATATTTTATCATGTATAAACACATTCATCAAACAGCCACTGGGTCCATTTATGAGCTATACATCAATTACTGAACATTTACATAGAAGATACAATCATTGGTAGTTTATCTTTTATACTGCTAAAGGCAAATCCTCTTAATTACAACTTATTTAGACAGAAGTTTTTAATATGTGCAACTCTAATGTTCTTAATGTTGCTATACTTTCTCTGCTTTTTCTCCTGACAGATTACAGAAATCCTAAAGTTCAATCCCACTCTTTTCCTAAGTTGTGTTCTGAACTGCAAAAGTATAAGGAGATAGCAACTTCTCTGGACCTAAACATAGACAAAATAATCTTTTATATAAGAAGGACCCATTTTGCTTAAATACTGAGGTCAAATACTGCCTGCTCTTTCTTAATTCTTACCCAAAGGAATGTAAATTTAATCAGATACTTAATTGCTACAGTTGAGAGATGCAGTAAACAAGCAGATAAGAGAGAATGTAAAAGATGGACAGGAAGAATACCATGATAAACCATACACAGTCATCTTTAATGCAGAATGTCTCAAAAAAGGATTAGGAAATAAATAGAAACCAGTTTTACCTGGATTCCACCTTGACAAGGCCTTTTTAATATAGTAAACTGGAAGATAAAGGTACCCTAATCTGGGAGTTTAAAAAACCCCACACCAATAAAACAAAAGCTGAGCAGACACATGGAAAAAACTGGAGAATTATCAAGAAAGTGATCAAAACCCCCTACCTACCCGTAGTTCAGTCTTAACTAAGAAGGTATTCATCCCACAGGCTGGTAGGCTAGTTTGTTTTTCTGACCTCTTTCACCTGGCAATACATTCAACATACAGCACGAATAGAGCTGTTTAGAATTTTATGTATTACTGCCCACAAACCTGTCAGTGTAACAAGATGATGATAAAATACAAGTTATTCCTAAAGTCCCAAAAGCTGAAGAGCAGCAACAAGGATGGGCTTAACTTCTTTCATTCTCAGTCCACATTTTGTGTCTTATAGAGAAAAAAAGGCATCCTTCTCATTCATGGCACAGTACTGAAGAAATTCATCCGCTTCAAGATTTCTGCAATAGATTTACAGATCCCTTCTACCACTTCTTAATTTTACGCTACTCTTTTTCAAATCTTCTATTTTGTTAGCACAGCTAAAATGCTGCCACCATCACAAGACTTGATCCTCAACCACAAGACAATAACTGATGTGGAAGAACATGTAAGGGGACTTGGGATCTTTATGGTTTAAGGACTTAGTTATTACAAAATTGGGATCCCAATACTTAATTTTGTCCTCCAATAAATATGCAACCATTTGCTTTTCCTTCAAAGACAAAGGAGTAGTGCACTTATGCCTCCCCTATTCTTCATAAATCAAAGTAAGATTATGTTGCTTACCCGTTTTCAAAGTATTATTCAAGACAAGAAATTCTCCAAAACTACTTTCCACTACAGCTTTGTTGCAAGTACTACACAAGCAGTGCCCAGGAAACAGTACTTGGTAAGAACTTAATAAACTGCCTATTAGGTAATTGACATCAGTACTGTTGTGCACTTCAAAAGTGAATAAATTTGTTATTTTATTAGGGAAATAAATAAACATTTACCAACTTCATTCACTTGTTCCTGTGTCCTCTGGGGTCTGCCTAATAGAGAAACTCAGTAAATTTGAGTATTTTCTTTGCCTTTTGCTTCACTTGCTAATGATGGTATTTGTTTAGGTTTAGGTTCACGATGCAAATGCTTCACATTCAAGAGCAGTGGGGTTTTTTTGTTGTTTGTTTAATCACATATTCACTTCCACTAAAAGATAATTATTCTAATTCTTTCAACTTCTTCATCATAGAAAAGGACTGGCCCATTAATTACTTAAGGTTGCTTTCAGGTGGCAAGAGTAGCTGTTTAAAGAGATGGATGGCCAAAATTATTTCCCAGAAACTCAAATTATCTGGTACTTGTTTTCATTTCCATTTCCATGCTTAAGCAAACAGAGAGAGATGTTTATGCTTAGCATCTGGATACTATCACTATGAAAGCAAAGCAATCCAACAGATATTCCAGTATTCCTAGGGTCTGCAAATGTCATTATTAATCACAAATGCTACTCTTTCAGGTTCACAGCCTTGTCACATAGCCCATAAAGCTCAGACCAAGGATTTTAAAATACATGGTTTCTGTCAACCTTAAAGCAATGTACAGACTCCCCTCTTTTGAATGCTCGTAAAGAACATCTGTGCAGCCTCTCTAAATGAGAGCATAATCCTGCCCTTCCAAAATGCTGGTCATTTAATGCAACTCCTTGTTCAACATTTGACAGAAACACCAATAAATCACCAAAAGAGTTGAGCATTTGGAGTATAAGCTCAAAAAACGCAGATAAGTGAGCCAGAGAGAACAGTCACCACCCCCCAAAAAGCTGTTTAGTATATCCATTTCAATGCCTTTAAAACAACCTATAAACTGAGTCTGGTAGTTAACTGCTGCTGTGCAGACAACAGGGTACACAAACTGGCCAGGAACTTGCTCATCCCTGGAAAGAACTACAGACCTGGAAGCACTTCATGCCTTCAACATGACTCAGAAGGAGCTGTTAACCTACCCTACAGTACTTAACCAAATCAGCTTACAGGTATTTCAAATGAAAGGAAAAAGAAGGGGAAAAAAAACGGGAGAGGAAAAAAAGTACTGGGAATAACACACCACCTAGGAATGCAACACCTTCCCGCTTATGTAAGAAGAATCAAAGCATTAAACCATTAAACTAACTTTATCAAAGGAAAAAGTCAGCCACAGTGGCTAATAACAGCATCTAAAGTCAGTAACTACTAACAGAAGTGGTTCAAAAATATTAAAAGTTAAAACAAAAACCAATTTGATTAACAACTTCTCACTTCCAGGTTTCAGCCACCTCAGTCAGAAAAAAACCCCACCTTTAAACCTTTACATGCTGTGACATTACACCCATCTATTTAGCCTGTGTCTACCAGGAAAATTATAATCCCTTTCATTACCAAGCCTCGTTTCAACTGATTCAGAAATCCAAATCATTACAGGCCAAGGGTTTTGCTCTTACCTGGAAATTATCTTTCTTTAATTCACACTTACATATCTACTTACATTCTTACAAGTAAGTAAAGCAAGGAGACAAAGGGTTTTCTTTGTGGTGGGGGTTGTGAATAGTTTGTTATGCTATCTGAAAGAAAAGGTAGCAAGGAAGAAAAGCCAGCCCCTCAGAGATTTACAAATGCAAGAAACTTAACATAAACAGACCTTTTGCACTAAACAAGACCACACACACAAAGTATTCATATGCTGAAGAGTTGGCCAGCCTGTGGAATGAGTTTTCAATTTCTAATATACTCACAAATTGAGTCAGGACTGATTACTGGTAAAAACTAACTGCAAGGAGAATATTTGTTTGGCTTTTCTGAATTGGCTAAGGAAAAGACTGAAAAGATAATTTTATTACAATTCTGCTGTGCAAGAGTGGAAAGCCTCTTTAACTGGAAATTTTCTAGCCTGGAAAGTGAACATGGAATGCACCAAACCACATTGTCGCATAAACAAAGACAGATACAGCTAACCAGTTAAGCAAAGGAGCACACAAAAATTTCACGAAAAGTCAAATTATATTTATACTCAACTATTTATTTATACCTAACCATTCTGAGTAAGGAATCTCATCTACCTTACCTCCCTTCACTTATGGCACAAAACATTAAACTCTTCCAACAAAAAACAAGGACAGCCAAGGAGGTTAAAAAAAAGGGGCAGAGGGGGCTGTCACAAGTGTCTAAGGTCACTTAAAGAAAACACTGGCCTGGGGAAGGTGGGAGGCAGATGCACCACCACAGGGACAAGGAGTGTGAGAACAGCAGGGAAAATGACAGTCCACTTCTTATTTCAGGTATGGGGGAAGGGATTATGGGACCAATCATTCAGTAATTCCGAAACTGGACTGGTGTCTTCTGTTTACTTAACATTTTTAAGCCAACACCATTATTTCCTCTGTAAAACTTATGACAAATAGCACTGAAGTTAACACAACAGTGTTTTGATATGTATTGTCTACTTACAATGCATGCAGCACTCAGACTCAAGCATACTAATTGGAGAGATGTCTGAGAAAGTACATTCTGCAATTGTAAAAATGCATTTCTTCTAAGGAATCAGAAGTTGAACAAAACATAATACTGCCTTTATTTTTATAAGAAAGTGTCCCTTTAAAGTATTTTAAACAGAGTGACGGCAGTCAGCACTGACAACTTATCTAGTCATGAACTCAGTCACATTTCTTCAGCACTCTCATGGCTGATAAGTGCTTTCACATTTACAAAGAACAGGCAAATAGGATGACACTAGGAGAACCGAGACAATTTTGATCTTACTCTAGCCTAATATCACAGAGCTGTGATACAGATACAATGAGGTGTCAAAATACAAAATCAGAGCATTTTTCTAATTAATAGCGACAGGGCAACTCTCTGCCAGGTCTCGTATTTTTATTTTTCACTGTAGTGAAGAAGGCAAAAACAGCCTAAAATTTCAGAGCTTTAATAGTCTTTTTTCTTTTTTACTTAAAACCATAAATCATTTAAAAACAACAAATATCATAAACCACACTATAGTACTCACAAAGCACAACATCTATTCAGAAATAGTAATACAAAAAATAGTTCAAGAAGTCAGTTATCCAGTCAAAAATTGAACTCTGAGCAGTTTTGAATTAACTTGAATTACAGCCACAATTCTTCTTCATAGCATTTTTCTCTTCTGGTTAATATTCATCAGTCGTTTTTACTGTTACAGAACAAGTGTTTACACACAAAAGAAAGCATACAACTCCACCTCAAAATAAATTGAGTAACCAGTGTGTAATAATTAGAATGAACATAGCATAATTTCATTGCAACAGAACTTGGATTGAAAGTATTCAACAGTGTCTCATAAGTCAGTAGAATTAATTTCATGACACGGTAGTTGAGAAATGGCTTCTTTTCCTACTCAATTAATAAATATAATCACATGTTTTTAGTAAGTGGCAACAGAAGTAAATGACTTTCTGACAAACTGAAAGGTCCAATCTTTCATACACTGGCTAACAAAAATAACCTCATATTACCTTAGTACTGGACAAAGAATTGAACTTTTCCACAGCACCAATCCTCAAGAAATTTAATCCCTCAGATCTTTTACTGAAAATGCAAACACAGCTTTCAACTACATGGCCTCCTAGTAAGAGCAGACTAAGTGGCTTGCAAATACATAGCAGGTATGCACTATAGGTGACTTCAGCTGGGTAGTTCGCACAATTTTAAACAACTAGTTTAAAGCCACCTGTAGTCAAGGCTTACCAGGAAACAGCACAAGGTAATGACCTCTCTGACCTACAAAATTAGGTGTAGAAGGACTTTATGCTCAACCAGATGATGCAAATTTTTCACCAGTGCCATTTACCACTGCCCAAATGGCTCACTCTGGCCTTTAGAAACCATGGCCATTTTTCCTCTTCTACCCACATCCACATCTCATGAGCAATCCTATTTAAAAACCCCAGAGTATGGGCAAGGATAGATCATGCATGGAAAAATGTGGGAACCACAGAAAACAGCTGTAAACCAGTTCCTGCTGTGCCCCAAACTGGGTGTCACAACATCCTTTAATTCTAGCCTTGTACCTAGGTGTCAGCTCCATCAAGTCCTCTGTTGCTTGACATCACAATTGCTCTCTACTAAGTGCCATGAATAGGCCACTCCTTGCTTATACAATTATATAATAAATGCCTTAGCTACCTATTAGAACAAAAGAACACATTTAAGCCCATTTTACTCAGAGCTGCATGTCAGAAACACTAGCATAACGCTGTCATCAGTTGGTGTGCAGTCAGCCAGAACGCAGCCTCAAACGCCTTCACCCAGTCTAACCCCTCCAGCTCCAGAGGGAGCACCAGGCCTCTCTTCCCACCTCAGTCTGTGCCCTCCTGGCCCCTGCTTGTACTTCCTCAGCTGGCATGGTGAGTAGAGTGTAGATCCAGTGTGACTCAAAACAGTTCCAGGTTCACCTCACATGAGCTGCACTGCAATTACAGCTGTCAAACTGAGCCTTCCCACCATCAGCCCTCATCCTCCCAAACATCAGTGAACCAATAGGGAACTAATTCCAAGCCCCATCCTCCCTTCAAGGAGATTGGCATAAAGCTAAACCAACTCACCCACAGGCCACTTGATGGCCAGACCTAGCACAGGCAAAGACCCGAGAGCTACTCAAGTGATAGAAATGCCCCCCTCTGTGGCGGCAGTAATTTAGATTAGTTTAACAGCATAGGCAGATTGCAAATGAAGCTCCAAATCTGAGCACACACTTCTGAGAGCAGCACTACAAAGGCATCTTTTCATGACCATGATAAGCTATGACAGAAGGCATTCCATCAGCACCTGAAAACACAAGGTATATCCTAACTGACTCAGCTAACAGAACTGAAGTAATTTTTTTATTACACATTCAACAGGATCTGTGTTGCAAAAGAAAGAGTAGAGATTTCACCAAAACAGATGCTGACGCTCAGTCACATACCATCTCCTGAGAGGTGAGATGACCTAGAGGTCTACCCAACAGAGATCATACAAAGACATCGTAAGGACTCAAGAGCAGGAAGCAGCACCACAGCAAGGCTGCAGATCTCTCTGCATGTTAATCCAGACACTGTGAATCTTTACATGTAAGAGGATAAACTCTTTTTAACTTACTTGTATTAACAAGAGCATCTCAAGAAAGAGAAAGAGACAAACTACTGTGGTAAGCATTAAACTCTCCCAAACACCCAACATGATGTCACAGGTCCTTCAAGAGCCTTGCTTAAAATCTCTCCTTCCTCCAAAAGGGCTGGTTAAAGACTCTCTCCTTCCCAAGAATTCTGCTGTCCACTGTCACAGCCACATCACAGACCATCATTTAATGCAATATCTCAGCTCTTCAGTAATGCAATAGTTCCACAGATGTTTCAGCTCACAACCAGGAGTGAGACAAATGGTCAAAAAAGCCAAGGAAATGACAGGAATGATCACACTATAGATAAGAAACAGAGCAGAAATCATTATTAAGGGCTGTATAAACCCATTGGGCAGCTGTCTCACAGATGCTCTGAGCAATGTAGAACTGGAACAGAAAGAGAAGGCTGATAGAGGATAAAAAGAAGATATGGAATTGTAGCTTCATAGAAGATGGCTACAACTGGACTTTTCTGACTAGAAAAAGAACAGTTGAGATAGAGTGAAAAAACTCTGTGTAGCATGAAGAAGGCAAAATGGGATAAATTATTATTCATCTTTTAATACAAGAGCTAGGATATATGAAATACAACTAGCTATTTCAAAAAACAAAGGACCACAGCTTTTCCCATACAACTCATAGATTCCTTACCAGAAAGCAAGGCAAATGCTAAAAGCAATACAGGCTGAAAATGTCATCAGGCACAATCATGGTTACAAAGTCCACTTACAGTACAAAATACTAACACTTTGTCACTGTGGATAGACAATAATCAGAGGAAGTCACTCACCTTGACAAAAATCCCTCTCCCCAAGTGCCCACCATCTGAGACTGGACTAGGTGGACCTCCCACCCCATCGTGTGCAGATCCTCCCTCCTTGGGATTTTTAAATTTTTATTAATTATCATAACTAGATCTTAAATAAGAGCAAGACCTCTTCCTTGTTTTAAGGTGCACTATGTACATCACTACCACACTAATCGAGCAGTATTGTAATTTCTCAGAAAAAAGGGACTAAACAGGACTTCCGGGGTCATTGTGTTGTGGGTGCTTTCAATTTCGCATGAATCAGTTAAATTCCAACTAGAAAATTTATATCCATTGTATAAGTGTAATATGGCACTTGAAAATACAGATAGACAAGTAATCTGTGAACCAACAGTGCCATGGAAGGAACTGAATATATAAAGAGAAGAAAACATTTGAGAAGGAGGTGATGAAAGCGAGAAAATAATTTCACTTCCAATTTCACTCATTTTCCATATAATTTGTCAATACATTTTAACAGCTTGATGGGAAATAAAAAAGCTACTGATAAGTCTCTTATACATAGACGCCTACCTGCACCAGTGTCTCTTGTATATCTCGTATATATGCAAATTGTAGCACATTCAAGGTAAAATGTGACTGAAGAACCTTTTGCTGTACTGGTGGCAAAGAGCTAATTTGAGTTTGATTACTTTAAAGTATTTTTCAACATTTTCAAAGAGCTCTCAGTGTCTTCTACTATATGATTACAAACAAGAGATATGCTGGTTACAATCTTCATATTATTCTCTGTAAGTATATTTAATGGAAAAAAATGTTATTAAACAAATAATATCTTCTATTTTATCATATCAAATTTCTGAATTAGATTCACTCCCAAAAACAGACTATAACTATTTTATCAGGGGAAGGGAAAATGATTAACTTAGAAATATTTACTCTTGCATGTTCATTTGTGACACTAACTATTTTGCATGCAAAAATCTAAGGAATAACTATTTTAATAAATTACTTGAACTCACAAAACATTCAGTGCTTTTTATGCTTAAAAAACCTGTGGTCTGAAATACCACAGTTAAATACCTTCAGGTAAGCTTATGCACATAGAATTTTTATCCTCATATCTTTTATTTAGTAATTAAAAACCCCACACACTTGCACAGACACCATCAGAGGCAGTGCAATGCATATTTCTATCAGCTAGTTGACAAGCTGGCAACATTCTTCCAAATTTTTTTTTTAAATATTCCTTTTTTTTTTTCAAATTTGAAAATATGCAAATTGCTAAAAATAATATTCAAAAAATATAAGTTTAAAGTGATTGAGTTGTGAAAACAAGCTGAACTTGTTCTTTATCAAACTGTAGGAGTTGCAGATGAAAGGAGGTGCTATATAAGGAATAGCTAGACTTCAACAGAGAACACACTGCCAAAACATTTTGGCCTAGATTCTGACAGGCACGCACCCAAGTTGAAGGGTCATGGAAAGCAGCGGTGTAAAGAAACAATCTACAGAGACCAGAAAACATTACACTGCGGATTATGGCTGTGTTGGGGGGAAGGGGGCGGGGGAGAAGAGCAGAGAGAAGCTGCTTGGGGTTTTGTTTGCTTGGGGGCTTTTTCATTTGAAATCTGGGGAGAAAAACAAAAGATACAATGTCTCGATTATGCACGAAGGGGGCGGAGAAGATATACACAATTTCTAAGACAGCAACAAATTACAAAATGTATCTTGTTCTTTTTCCTAAGTTGCTGCTGCTCCTTCTCATTTGCTTTCATGGAATATGTTAGGAGGAAGAACAGACGGCAAATCATCACACGCAGTTCCCAAAGAAGGCCAACTTTCAAAAAATTCATACTAATTTGATTAGACCCTTAATAAACACGTCAAAGTTTTTATGAAGAATTCTGGATCTTGCTATCGTTCATGCTCAGGAGTAGTACAGAGCATCATAAAAAGGAAATAAAAATCAAATTACAATGAGAGAGAGATTTGTGAAAGGTCCAGACTGATTTAATACCTTCATTAATGACAAAGGAAAATTAACAGTTTTCAATTCTTGCAGCTCAGACAAGAAGAATACTAATAAAAAGGGAGCTAAGAATCAGCTAGGTTTAGTTTAACTTGGAAAAGTACAGGCTGTTATATTATGGTGAGGACGGTGGAAGGCAGTCAATGAAAGATGATTGTAAAACAGTACCTATGTTGAACAGTGGAGATGACTAGGTATAAAACAGATGCTCCAGTGTGCACCAGAGAAACTTCTCGTTATAAGCTACAGAAAGGCTCTCACTGGAACAGCCATACGAACCCAAACCTTTGTGTGCATCCACTAACACCAGGATAAAGAAGTCTCATCAACAGAATCACAAACACACACACACACACTCCAGGGACTGACTTAGAATAACGAAACAAAGTTTGTGGCAGTTACCAAATTCTGTAGGGCATAGCTCTACTTGTGGATATCAAATGCATTTAATAAGAGCCCAAGAACCATACCTTAAACTGAGTACAATGATAGAACCAGCTACTAACAACTCTATTTTGCTAAACCTTCAAAAAAGTCTGAGTGTCTCCGATTAATAAACCTCCGGCTGGCTCAATACATCAGTATTCTTGATACTTGGCAGTAGAAACTAAAGTCTCTAGCTACTGACATGCTATACACACACACACACACAAAAATTAATCTTGTGTTTCCTAGATACAATTGTTCAACTCCATGACAAGCTTCACCTACTCTGGTCAGAAGGATATTGAACGTTCTTTTCCACTTACCTAACACATACCCTACAGTACCAACCCGACTCCTTGAACTTGCAATTCCAAAATGGGCTGCATGCCACATTTTTAGCATAAAATACCACAGACCATATAAGTTATCAGAACTTCCTACTCTCCTTACACCAGTGAACGAGCTTATAAAAAAATCTTTACGTAAGTGTTACCTTTGGTGTTAACATTAGTCTGATGAGTTAAGAGTAAAGCAAAATCACTGGTCTGACTTAACTATGGTTTTGAATGAAAAGATATTACGCTTGGGAATATTTTATTTTAGCTGTTTCTACAACCTACCAGCTGTGTATATGGTACATTTCCCTTCCCGGGTAAAGGGCTCGTAGGCGCTTATGTAATTTTACAATTCTGACACAGAGACGTTAAATTATACACACCAAAGTCAGACACACAAGGATGGATATAATCTGTTCAGACCAGCACTGCTTCAGCGTATTTCTTAATCGATGACATTTCAAATGTCTCAATTAAAAACTAATTTATAGGAGGACCAGGAGGAAAAGAAGAAAAGCCCCTTTAAAGTCACATCACACATCAGTCCTTTAAAGTCTCAAGAGTGTAGATACTTTTATTAACGGCAGTTTTCAAATCAGTAGCCTATGATAAAGATCTCAAATGCCTGTCCAACTGATGCACCCGATGCATTCGCAAGTACTATTCAAAAGAAAGTGGGGGAGGGAAGAAAGAAAAACAAGAGCCTTAATTCTATTTCAGCCAGTCCTTCGCGTAACACTTCACGCCGCGAAAAATAAGAACACGTTCACGATAAAGCTTCACCCCAAGCAAACGAAGGGTGCTTCATAAACTATAGCGGAGCAGGTGGGGGTGACGGTCCGGCGCAAGAGTCCCCAGTGCCCCGCATCGCCCCGGCGCAGCACGGGAGATGCTGCCCCCTCTTCCCGGAGCGGCCGCTCCAGCCCCCGACTCTCTGCCCCCCGGCGCCCCCCGGGCCCAC
>NW_008239110.1:16082483-16082754 GCF_000691975.1 Corvus brachyrhynchos
GGACTCTCTGCCCCGAGGCTCCCCCGGGGCCAACAACTCACCACCGCGCCGGCCGCAGCTCCCACCGCCCGGCCCCGCGGGCTTTAATTCCGCAAAACCCCGTGGCGTTGGGCGGCCGGGGAGGAAGGGGCGAGAAATTCGCATCTTTCACACAAAACAGACGCCGACCCTATCGGTGCTTTCCGTCCTGTTTCTCACCCACCACTCTTTTTTTAGTGTGGGGAGGGGGGATCCCAGTGGCCCCCGTGTCTCCCCGCCCCACGCCCCGGGG
>NW_008239110.1:16083799-16085824 GCF_000691975.1 Corvus brachyrhynchos
GCGCCTCGGGTGGGATCTGTTGGCTCAGCCCGCTCTTGGAAACGCGGTATAGATCGGGTGGCGAGCGTGGTATTATCAGCGCGCATCAAACAGCCTGGCTGTATCCTCGAGTCAGAATTCGTGTTTTTGCTTTCTTTGGCAACACTTGTCTGGCTCCTAACGCCAGTAAAGGTTCATTGTTCGCAATTGGAACGGTAATAAACAGTATTGCCATTATCCTATCATTTCCACGTGTGATCACTATCTGACCTTTCAGACAGGTCTGTGTGCAGCTGTGCGACTCTGACACCCGGGGTTGCGACAAAGGATACTCTCTCCTGATCCAGACCCCAGGTATGCCCTATAATAAAGGCCTCATTCTCTGTTTCTAAAAGCACTGCAGGTACATACACTGCCAGAGCTTAGTACTCCAAAAATCATTTGGAATAACAGATAAAGTCACCAGTGCTGGAATTTATGTTTAAATAAACATAATTTACTCCAATTATTTTAACTTAATTTTATTAGATTTTCTTTTTTTTGCGTGGCAATTTGTAATTAGAGATGTTGTATAATGATTACAACTGAACCTGAAACCACTGGAAACTCACAGGTTTTATTGCAAATTCGAAATTCAATACAGGTTCATCAAAGGTTTGCTGTGATTCAAAATCCTTTCCAGCCGTTGTCTGGCAATTGATAGGTTTGCCTTTAAGCCCCACAAGCCCTCAAGTTTTCACAGCAAAAAAAAAAAAAAAAGTGAACCACAATGTGTTATACAAAATAATGTGTAGTTCACACATGCCCAACACTAAAAAAACTCTACACCTGGAAAACCCTGTCCTTCATTTGGGTGGAGTGGCTGAAAATCAGATTGCATGCTTACCATGAACTATAAAATGATGTGCTTCAGTGAACACTGGCTCTTTGTTCAAACTTCAAGAAGAATGGGAGCTGTGTGAGATGATCTCATGACACCCAGTATTTCAGGAAGGATGGGCCACGTACCAGATGGAAAATTGTTCTGAGGAAGGTGAACAAAAAAAATGTGCCAGCCCAGCTTCTGATGCCTGGGGATACACCACCATTTCTGTTGTTAATGAAAAAGATGTACCAAGTCATATTGGTGTGAGGGAGTACGTGGGTATCTGATGCCTGCCTTCATGCTGGGAGCTATGCAACTAACACTGTAAAAGTGGCTTCAAGCCAAATAACTCGGGAGTTGTTTGGGAGGGCAGAGGAGAGGAAGACCAATGTTTCCTTCCCTTTTACCTCCATGACAGGCTTGCAGCTATCTCCAGTGGTCAGCACTGCAGATTGTCTGGAGTGGGAGAGGTGGTTAGGTGATGGTGAACGTGCAGCTCCAGGTTGCTGCTTATTTCATTGGTCTGAGCTGATGGATCCTACTGATGATGAACAATCATCTGGGCTTTATCCAGATAGCTTACATATGTTCCAGTAGGAGTCCCCTGAGATTTCATCCTTTCTCAGTATTCCATTGCTATTAAAAAGCAACAAAAAGGATTTTGATTGCTATTCTTTCTGTGACTAGTGAGTTCAAGCTTGAGAGGTAGAGGTGAGGTGTGCATACAATTCCACTTTTCCCTCTGTGTGTCTGCATCTGTTGAACTATTATGTGTAGTTTGCTCTATGTGTCCTTCTACCGTACTTGACATCCTGACAAATACTTACACTTCAGGTTTGAGGTATTTTTTATGCTATATGACAGGAATGGATTTATTTTTCTCCAGCTTTTACATTTTTAGAGCTCTAAATGTTTTACCCATTTTTGTGTTTCAGTTACGAGCAAGCAAATCTATATTACCTGTTGCAGGTCTTTTAAAAAGTGTCTGAACTAACAACTTGTATACTAAATGCGAGTCTAATGTAATACCAGAAAAATGGAGACACCCCACAATAACACCCTTCCCTCCAGCCCGAGGGCTATTTGGAACTTAGGGAAGGTGCAGTCTTTATCTTAATAATTACAACACCTAAATAAAGTGTCAAATAAATCTGTCAGTTTCAAGAAACTGGTTCTGAAAT
>NW_008239110.1:16085861-16113448 GCF_000691975.1 Corvus brachyrhynchos
TCCTGCTTAAACCCTCCCCATTATACTTCTGGGTGTTGCTAGGCCCACCATAACATATTTTTTAACACAGGCTATCACTTAATTATATCTATAGTGACTGACAGATGTCTAGCACAATATATCATCTCACAGCAAAATATCTTAAATTAGCAATACTCCAGTGCTCTAAGATAGAATCCACATCTAACATGGTATGTTCCTATGGTATTTGAACAGTAAGTAAAGTCTAGATATCTTATAGTAAATTACATATTCCTAACCAGGAAAAATATTTCCCTCTTCCTTCTTTTTTTTTTAAAGAAACCTTTAACCATTCTCCTAGAGCACAAGGGGATTTGGAGAGATTTAAATGAAATTTTTCAAAAAAAAGATAGTCAAGTATTCTCATTATCCTGCTGCTACCATCCAACTTTCCACCCCTTTGCACATTTGCTTCCTTTGAGAAAATCTGCTCATTTATTTTGTGAGCCTTAGCAAGATCCAAGGCCTTGAAGTTCCAGCTCTTCGAGGTTGGAGATCCTAAAGAATATTGAGAATTCTATTGATTGAGGTTTCCTTATCCAACAATACCTGTGGCAGGGGTTTCATTGTATTTTGACTTCTGAAAAGAATACCTCTATGAAATATACTTCAAATTTCAATTACATGTGTTGTTTTAATGCCTAGAACTCACAGAGACTTTTTGAGAGCATGCTAATTTCACAGAGAATCAGCAGCCAACACTCTTGTTTTAAGAAACCATGAACACATGGACTGAAGAGGAAGAGACAATGCTGAGAGTCTTACTGATGCCTTTCAACAGCTTCCCCTCATACAGCTGCTTTTTGGAAGCAAATGTGGGGCAGTCAGAAGCTCTGAAAAGGATGAGGATTCACTGATGTATATCATGTGTGCACAGGTGGACCTGGATAATAACTTCCAAATATGAGCAGCCCACATTCACCGAGATACTTGTGGTTCATGGTGAGACCAGGACATGCGACAGGTGAACTGCCCGGTGACAGAGTATCTGCAGCTCTTGCTCACATTCTTCAGCCCCCTGTCATCAAAGCTAGTGACAGGCTTGACTGGCTACAGAGATTACTGTGTGGCATTTTGTTCGGTCAAAGGGTGGGCGCTGTGATTTTGGAAGTCTTTTTCAACCTTAACGATTCTATTAGTCTATTTTATCATCCTATAATTTCCCATCCTGAGCCTCCCATTCTCACTTGACCACCATTCTCGGCAATGTCCACCTTCCAGGGTAGAACTTTCCACCATCTATCCAGAGATGGGGTATTACTTGGTTCTGCTTGTCATTTCTGCAGTTTTGATAAAATAGCCTGTGATTTTTTAAAAAGAGCACGTTTCCTGTTATTAACCAAATACTGTCTATTTTTTCTTTGAGCAGACAAAATAGTTGACAATTGAAATATAGCATGGCAATAGCCTTCAAGAAGGAGTGAGGCATGGCCTTGTTCTGAAATAAATTGTTTTACTGAATTTCATCTCTTCAAAATTACATTGTACTCTGCATTCCTCATGCTGAGATCCAGCCCAGAAAGAAACTGGTCCCTGAGTTTGTCTAAATATCAAGTTCTGTAAAAGTCTCTGTTTTAATAGGGTCTTGTTCTGTAAGGCACTCTTTGGCTAAAGCAAGGGACACTGAGAGCTGGTCTCTGGGAGACAGCTAACAGATGAAACTCAGAATAACTGAGTGATTCATTGATTGGTGATTATGAAGGCATTAAATTCCTCAGAACTGCTTGGTTTTGAACAAGTTCTCGCAACACATTTTCTGTATGTATGTGTTTAAGCAAATGCACCTTTCCACGTTACCTACAAGCCTTTTACCAGTCGACTTCTATCCCCATGCCATTCATCACAGCTTCATACTCATACTCCTCATCAGAAACATAGGAGGAAACATTATTTTGTGCCATTGGGGAAGACACCAAAAAGACTTTGAAAGTTTCTGAGGACTTGCAAAAGTACATTTCACTGCTGTACTGATTGGCCAATTTTTTTTAGATTGTTGTACCTGTACCTGCACCTGCTGCTTGCAGTGGTTTGAAAGCAGGTACAGCTTTAAAGTCCACAGCACTAAAGCTGAGCTTGAACTCAGTTGAAGGTGTTTGCTCAGGTTTTGGAACAACTCCAAAAAGACACTCAATGTGCTCTGCAAAGATTCATGAGAAACTGTGAAGAAAAATGGACAGATGGCCTTAGAGCAATTGTTGCCACTGAAGTGCAGTAGGCAAAGAGATCCAACAGTAGAGAATGGTTGAGTTGAATGAGGTCTTGCAGGTGTTAATGTGATGCAGTGAAAACAAAAAGCTGATAGAAAAATTAATATAAAAGGAAAACACAAAAATGGGTTTTCTAGAGTTACCACTTTAGCAGCAGCTTTTGGGGGCTAAATGGTTGTCTGTGATCAGAAGGATAAATCACACAGTATTGCTTCTGTTTCCTTATTAGGAAAACCTGCATATACTTGTGGCTTAATTGAGTAAACATGAACACTTAAAATTCAGCGAGTAAAATGTTCGTAAAAAGTTAATGGGTGAAAGAAATGAACTTAAAATCAACATGATGCAAAATAAAGTTACACTTTTCCTCCACCTTTAACCCAGGCTTAGCATGTTGTGATTAGCAGAAGCAACATGGAGACATTTTGTACATATAAAGAAGTGCAGAACTGGATAATTTTGTCTTGAGAACCTGTAAAGAGCATGCAGTTTGTGAATTGTCAAATGATAGGCCTTGAAACACTTAAATACTATTTTGGGGGTGCTGGTGGATGAGAGGCTGTACATAACCTAGCAACATGCACTCACAGCCCAGAAAGCCAAGTGTATCCTGGGCTGCATCCAAAACAGTGTGGCCAGCAGGGCAAGGGATTTGCCCCTCTGCTCTGCTCTGCTCCTGTGAAACCTGCAGTGCTGCATCCAGCTCTGGATCCCCAGCACAGAAAGGACATGGACCTGTTGGAGCAAATCCAGAGGAGGTCACCAAGTTGTTTAGAGGGTTGAAGAACTCTCCTATGAGGACAAGCTAAAAAAATTGTGTTTGTTCAGCCTGGAAAAGAGAAGGCTTTGGAGTGACCTAATTGTGGCCTTCTATTACTGGAGGAGAGTACACATGAAAGATGAAGAGAGACTAATTACAAGAACGTGTAGTGACAGGAATGGCTTTAAATTGAAGGAAAGTAGGTTTAAATTAGATACTAGGAAGAAATTCTTTACTGTGATGGTGATGAGGTGCTGGAACTGGTCACCCAGAGAAACTGTGGATGACCCATCCCTGGAAGTGTTCAAGACCAGGTTGGATGGGGCCCTGATCAACCTGGTCTAGTGGATGACATCCCTGCCTGGGGGAGGGTGGTTGGAACTGGATGATCTTGAAGATCCTTTCTATGATTCTATGATATCTCTTTTTCTAGGCTTTTTTCCCCAAAGTTTAAAAGATTCAGAAGTTGCAGAGGAGACATCTCATAGAAAAGAGACATCTGAAATGCATTTGTAAATGTCAAACCATGGGCCCCTTTACTGACAAAATTTCAACAACTTCATTTGAATGGTGTGATTTATCTAGGGGTAGTAATGACATGCAAGTCATCTGTAGCCTCAAGATCTCTCACAGTGCTGCTATGTCCAGTTGTGCTACATCCAGTGATTAGTTTATTAAGGGGGCTTGAAGGCAAATTAATTATTTAGAAGTACAATAGATTGAGAATTCAGTCTTCCTTCCCTTAACAGATATACTGTTCTTGAGATTACCATTAGATCCTCAACAGCACATATTGTAGGACCCTTATCTGAAGGAAGACCTGTATCAGAAAACTTTGAAGTGAAATAAATAAAGCTTATCAATCACAAATGACTTTTAAGTAATGCAGAACTCAGTAGTGTTGAGCAGGTGTGATGGGATAGGTAGGGACTTTGTTTGGCTTATCCAGGCATAAATGTCCTATGTAGACTACTGTAAAACCTGTTACCAAAATGAAAGAAAACTAGGCTTGACTTTTAGGAGAAAAATTAGTCCCCCTGTAATAACTGTTGGTGTTACAGTGGTGTGTCCCAAACTTCCATGAGATCCAAATTTTTGTTTCCACGTCTTCTTGTTAATTGGAAATTGATACATATGAGGGTGTTGAGAAGTCTGCCTGAATATAAAATGGTCTAAAGAAAACAACCCTGAGCATAAACAACCATGAGTAAGTGACAATATAAAAAATATTAGCCAGTGCTCTGGCACATTTATCCATTATAAAGGAATGTATTCAGGTTCTTGCTGTTACCCAAAAGATGGCTATGATTTGAATAAGAAAGAGACTGAAGGAGCCCAGTATATGATTCAACCTTACCCTCACAAATTTTAATGATAGCCAGAAATAAGAATTGGAATCTGCAATCACTCAGTCTGTACTCAAGGGAACAGGAATATGATTAAAGATATTTAAAGTCCAGGACTACACTCACATTTATTTTTGCAATCTCACTGCCTTCCAATTGAAAGCTAAACTGGGTCCCAGCTATATGCACTTCATATCTGTGGCTACACTGCTGATCAGTGACAGCCCACTAGAAAAGGAAAGTTCATACCTGGTAGAGGTTTACTGATATTACCTGCAGGGAAAAGGAGACCTAGGAAGGGAAAGATGCTAAACAAAATATAGCCCTCTCTTCTTCAGCCGATGATGTAAGTTTGTCAGCTGGGGTAGGGATATACGACCTCTCAAAGAAGGAGGAATAGATATTGAATTATTTCTTCATCTCATATAAACCTGAGGAAATGTTAATGCTCGGAAAATACTTTTGCAGAAAGAATTGCCAAAAAATCATGGTTGCCATCTTGTCTATAGTTTTAGGAAGATTTCATCCCCAAGGAAAATTAATCAAGCCACATTAATACATACTCAGCAGACTCACAAGTCATAACTGACATGTGGTATAGTGATTGTTCATGTCACTCCACAAAAGCTTTCCTATTAGAATAGTCTTTCATAAGTCTGCTACTAAACTTCTCTTCAAAAGTGGAAAGTCTCATCAGATAAATCTCACAAACTCGTAAAGACTTTGTCTCTGGGGTCTGACAGCTATTTTATGGTTGTTCTTAGAATATTACTACCTCAGTTTTGTGTACTTTAACTCCGAGATTTCAGATATCTACCATAAAGCCCTGAGTTTCCACTTTTATCCCTTCATTTTAGAGATGAAGTTTTCAATTCTCAGTTTTTAAAATAAGCTACTAAAATGGAAAAGGCTATCTACTCCAAGAATAGATGTGTATATATTTTATCCAAAATAGGCTACCTTCTGCCCAAAGGGTTTATCGGCAGTTGAATTACCATACTCTCTCTTTGCTGGATGGAAGGTGACTCACTCTGAATTACTGTATGTCAGGAGGTTGAAGCTGTGTGTAAAGTTGTTCTATTCTTCTCTCTCTCTCTCTTTTTTTTCTTTTTTTTTTAAGTCCTAAATTTAAAACTTACATTTCTTATATCCAGCTTTAGTTGTGTAATACCTGGAAGATTTCTCCCTTCTCTAGAACAACTTTATAGGAACAAATCAGAGAAGTTGGAGAGAAAAGCATTGAGGAAGACAGTGCTACCTGAAACAGGATACTGTAATACATTTAATGATAATTTTATTTGAGTCTGGAGAGTGTTGAAAAGTAAAAAATTTGTAGAACAGAAAGTAGGGTTTACCTGGAAGCTTGTCATAGAATTTGTTGTTTTCTAAAAAAAAGGTTCATTCAGGCATTTCTGTGAGAGCATTATTTTACCCGGTCCAATTGATTATTTTAGTTTTAAAAATGTACCTCCACTGGATTCTGAACTCTCTTCCTTTCAATGAAGATCAAAGGAAAATGACTTTTCACTTTATGTAGAATAATCTGGCAGATTTTATAATGAACTTGGATGCTTTTTTTCCTGTCTGTGCTGGGATGATTATTTATTATCACGGCTTTCACTTACTCAGCTGAGTTGTATTACTGTCCGTTTTATCTCAACAATGACAGACTAGAGGACAGTAGAATAGTTCAAGAATACCTATGGCAAGTGCCATGTCAACCTTCATCCTCTGTGACAAATATACTGTATTACATTACCTTCCTTTTATGTGTTGTAAATAAGCCCACATCCTTTGTTTTACCTAACTCCTTGCAGATGCCCCTTCCCTTGAAAAAAACACAGTCCTCAGGTTCTCAGCAATATTTGCAGATTGAAATGTGCTTGTGGATCTTCCTTTGGCCTACACGAAAATCATTTCTCCAGGTTCGACAGCTGGATCAATACATTTTACTGTTGCACTCTGCATTATCCCATCCTGTCCTCGAGCTGCCATCTCTTCTAGGCAGGGACATTTAGGATGCAAACAGGAATCTTACATCTTTACAGTACTGATGGCAGAAGTAACACTGATACAGTTTGCAAGGTGGTGTTTCTGTATGAAGGATTGGCCATTTTTCACCCTCAGCTTGGGTTTGGGTGGTTTATTATCTTCCTAGCTCAAAACCGGTCTGGGAGACCTGAGGGAATCTGTAGTATCTCAGCCTGGTTTTCTCCACATTCTAGTCTATTTGTCCCCCCTCTTGGCTGCTCATACTCCAAAGAAGTAGTCTGTTAGTCTCAGACACCTCAAAGGAGGTATTATGAATGAATCTGAGCCCCAAAAAATGTTTCATAGTAACTTCTAGTGGACCTCATCTTCAGGTTTTCTCAGTCAGGAATATTTCAGCCTCCAGGAAATGACATAATACCTCTAAGGTCCTGTTTACAATAGTTTGGCATGTTTCTCTCATTTGGTGTACCAGTGAGAAGAGGTAGCTGGTTGTTTACTGTTTTTCCAGTGCCCACCTGAGTGCCAGCACTTAATGACTATTCACCATGTGGCACCACTATAACCATAGCACTAGCTATAACACCACTGAGACAGCAATATCATTAAATCATTTTCCCAGAGGAGATAATAGACAATGATAAAAAGAAAAAAGAAAACTATAAATATAAATTATCTTAGTCTTAGAGAAAATCACTTGCTTATTCAGTAGGAAGAAAAAGACAGTTATCAGAAACCCTTCAGTTCCTAAGAAGGAAGGGTTAAGATTCCCATGAACTCCATCTAACTACAGGTTTTATTTGGACAAAATATAAATTCAGAGAGAACCTGTCCTTGCACAGCTGAAATGCCCTTTCTGCTGTTTCCTTTCCCACTGGAGTAATTAGCTATGGTAGCAGTTCAAAAGTGGTTGCCTGGCATTTAGGATTAGAATTGTTAATTCCAGAGTGCTAAATATTTCATTTATTAAGCAGTATAGTCTGCTTAAAATCTCACTTCTGCCTACATTTTTGCATTTGAGGTTGCAAGTAACATCTACAAGTATAAAGATTAGAGAATATGTTCCCTTTATTTTTCAATGCACTCAGATGATGCATTTTGTAGCACTTCAGGTCTGGTTATTTGGTTGTTATATAATCAATGAGAGCTCTGTCCAGCAACAGAGGTTCTCCACGTGGTACTGTGAACAGTCCCACTGAAACCAGAGCCTCCTTCATCATGCCTTATGATAATAGTTTGCTAGACTGGGCCAGATCTCATAACTCTCTGCCCTGCCTCCCTGCTTTCCCCTGCACCCTTCCTGAGGGCATTTTCAAAATACACCGAGAGAAAAATATATATTAAATCACTAAAAATGGTAAAAATTGTTGAGATTTCAAAATTTAGTTTTTAAGGCCAATAGAATGGATCATTTGTGTGCTTTATGTGTAAGAGTATCAGTAGTGGTGTCATCCAATGATACCCTCTTTTAAATGACCACACTTGTGTTCAGCTAAGTTAAAGGCCTGAAGAAGCATTCAGTCTTTATTTTTCATGGAGTCTAAGTCTTTAACCAACACTTTGCCTTGTAATAGATTTCATTGACTAATAAACTTAATTTTGAAAATGTTTCAACCTTTAAGTTCCAAAAATTGCTCTTGCTAATCTCTCTCTAAATTAGTCTTTGCTTTTGCCTACACTAATTACTGTTTTATCTATGTACAATAGATCTCAGAGAGGGTTGTCAGTAATAAAACTAATAAGAGTATATTGTTAAAAAGGACTTAAAATTATTTTTACTGTAATTTTTTAATCATCAACTGTCAGGGATTTGAGTCATGCCTGATTTACAATGAAATCTGCAATTCTAACACCTGGAGGAGATGGGTTTTTCTATTGGTTTATGCTTACAACAATTACTCCAGCAACTCTTTGGGATCGCAAAGTGGAAGCCTACCTATCCAGTCATAAATTATAACTAGTCTCATTAATTTATTTCAGGTTGGCACATGGAGGGTTTTTTATAACCACTGTTGCTATAAGGCAGGTAGAGTGCCTAGCAGCATGCAGGGATTACAGAGAGGTTTGTGATCTACTCACCCTGCTGTGTTCAAAGTTTCAAGGATTGTCTTGAAGCAAATGTTTGATGGATAGCATACAGTGCTCCTCCATCAAGCTCTGTGAGTCATCGCATTGTGTATTGTACAAGTTTATTCAACTTCCACAGACCAGCATATCCCACACAGAGACCTAAGTGTTTCTTTTTCCTCTCTCTAAGGACAAACTTTCTGGTTCTACTTTATATTCTTTATCCACAGCTTGTGAAGTGGAATAGAGCTCCAAATGTGGAGATGGTGACTTGACTTTGCTTTTTTTTCCTTCACATGGAGAAATAAGCCTTGATTAATGATGAGTTTCTGTTCACAGTGTTCTTTCTTTTAAAAGGCAAAACCTGTTCTCTCTGTGTGTGTAAGATGACAGATTGACAGCCCTGAGAGACTGAACCCTCTGTTTATCCCCAGTACAGATACAGCGCAACTAACAAAAATGCAACTTTCCATGAGACATCTTACCAATGTATTTCAGCCCTATTCTGTGTGCCCAGGGAAACATCCAGGATGCTAGAGGTTGTTTCAGTTATTCGGGTTATGCAATCCTTTGTCTTTGCCAAAGCTACCCACCACAGCATTGGCAGTTTCTGTGATCTGGATGTCTAAGAACTTCAGCTTTCTGGTCTGAATTTGAACTGTATTTCACAGACAAATGTCTTAATGTCTTGTATCCAATCACCTGAGCCTTTCAGCTAATCTGAGTGTCCTTTGTTTGAAAGGAAAAGAAAGAGCTTATTTTCTGCATTTGTTTGTATGGGGAAAACAATCTTGGCTGATGATACATGGGACCGATCACATTCATTTCTGTGCTTTGGTGCCTCTTTGAAACTGATGGGGATGTGCCATTAGGTTTTTTGTGACTCTTCTTGCACAGCTATAAAATTCAGTGAGTTCAGGAGTAGTGGGCAGAGCACCCTGAAGATGTGTGTTATTTGCGCACTGATCACCTCAAAAGATTTTCAAAGGTATAGCTTAAGAGGTTTACAGACCATGAAATGCTTTAGTACCATTTTGGGAAGTGGTACACCAGAAATGTAAATTATTGGTTTCTTAGCACATTCCTGTTCCAAGGAAGCCAAAATTAAATCATCATTCTCTGGTGGGGGCACTAAAAGGAGCACATTGGCTGGGCATGCAGCTGTCCTTGGACAGCAGGCAGTGGTGAGGGAAAGGATGATATTGAGGCCAGAATAATCTTCTGATCAAAGAGAAAGAGAAGTCAGGAAAAAAAAATGCATAGGAAAAGTGAGCAGAGAAACTCCTCAAGACCTTTCTTTGTGTTCTATGCCTGGTGCTTAGTATTCAGAAAATGACTTTAAAATTATGTCACTGTTGTGAATTTTGGTCAGGGATCTGCTCAGGCAGCCCAATTGAAACATACCTTTACTTTTTCCCCCAGAAAATAAGTTTCTGTAGCAGTTTGGTGTAAGGAATTCAGCAGTTGCAGAGATTACTGACATTTGGTCTTGGACATGCAGTGACATGCTTCCTTGCAATACTACAGTGGTAATATATGATTAATATTGCAATTAATAGCTCGTGTTTCTCCCCTGTGCATGCAGATACTGAGCTGTCTGAAACCTGATTCAAGAGATCTTGGCGCAGCTGCAGTGTTCTTGGTACAACTCCCCTGTGCTTTTATAACACTGTAACTAATATTTCTATGCTATGCTATTCCCAAAGTCCCAAAATCTTATTTAATCTTCTTTTTTTTTTCTTTCTGTTTTCCTGCTTTCTGCAGATAAGATTTGCTGCAAGGATGTGAATATTGTCACCATGTCAATGAAGGTCTACCTAATGATGAGTTCTCTTATTTCTGTATTTCCTCACTGAATTCTAGAGCATGACAGAAATTCTCTCTGTTCTATGAGACAAGCAGGGAACTCATACCATGAAAGATTGAAAGAGATTAGGCTGTTGAAGGCCCTTTACAAAATCTTTTCATCCAGTTCTAGAATCTGTACAAGCCCAAGCATTTCACGTGTGCCACATGGAGAATTTTGACACTGACTTCATGTCCTGTAGGATTTTGAGAATGCTAATGAACTTTCTGGGAGCACATTTATTTACTCACAGAAAGTGAAAATTCAGGATAGTCTGGGGGTTTTTTGGTAAATTTGCTGAGGGTTTAAGTCATCAGATACAGGTTTTTTTAATGACTCCCTGAGAAATATGCAAGATACAAGCTGTGAATTTTCTCTCTTACCAAAAAGGGTTTTATTCCCCTCCTTGAATGGCCAGTACAAATATCTTCATGCCTCATTTGTGAATATCATGTCCTATCAGGAAAATCTCTTTTCCCAGTAACTGAGAAAAGTATGTGCTCTGTTTGCAATTTCATGTGCTATCATGTGATAACAAGACTGTTATTTGGGAAAACTCTGTTGATTTAATTCTTATAATTACAGTGCCTACGTAGTTGTCTGTTTAAATGTTCTTTGGTCCCCAAGGCCATTTTTAAATAAAGTCAAACTCACTAACAAGTATTTTAATGTTTTATTTGAAGTGCTTTTAGCATAGGAAGTTTTTTGCTATTTGTAAACTTTTCTATCAGTTCGGTTAAAATTTCAAGCATAAATTTAGTTCAACTAGCATCATCTGAAGTGTATGTGCTTCATTTTTACATTCATTTTGTCAGCTATACATCCCCCATACCATATGGTATGATACTCTCAGAGAGAAGTTAAATGTTTTCTGCACAGTAATTGTTTTCATTTCTATTAAAAGAGAAAGGCACAAATAATAAGCACAGTGAAGGCATGCAATCTTTGGCATGTCACTAAATCCTTGATGTCTATTAAAACCCCACCTAAACTTGCAATTCCCTTGACAGAGCACGTAGGAAGGCCTTTCTCCATCTGCTGTTTTTGCTGATGAGATGCCAAATGTCTTTACAGATACTCTCATAGAAAAGGAAGGAAATGCAATTACAGGAATCATGCCCTTATAAGAACCATTTGAGGAGATAAAAAAAAAGGTGAAGTGATTTTATATATATATGAAATCACCACAGAGACTGATTACAAATTGTGTTCATTTACAATATGACAGAATGATAACTGATTTTTATGTATTGATGTTTGTATTATCCATCATTCTCTGATAATTCAGTTGTTCTCTTGCCTTTAAATTTACAGTTTAGCACAGAATAAGAAAGTAGCTTTTATCAGGTTTAAACAAATCTAGTAGAAGTAACTGAATCTCAGTATTTTAATGACATAAGTGCTTTAAATGCTGTGAAAATGTTAAATCCTAAAATCATCCTGAATATTTGCCTCAGTCTCATCTATAACAGTTTTATACTGGGGCATTGTATTTTAGATGTAGGCAAGCAGGTGTGCTTTCAAAACAACAGCAAATTATTGCAAAAGGCCTTACTTGCTTTGCTTGTTTGTAATGCACTGCTATGAAATTAGAGCATTTTCTTAGCAACTGAAATGATAATTATACCTTTTTTTGGTAACATGTCTAAACTGAAATGTCCAGAACCAATCAGCAGACATATTTTGGCATTTTAATTGACTTTTTTTTTCTTACAGAGAAGGAAACATGATAAACAGGATTCAAGCCATTTTAGATGGGAATTTCTTTCATATTCACAACCACTTGCTTGAATTGAACTATAATCCTAAAAACATCAAGTTGCTGAAAAAGTGTATATGAAAATAAAACTGCCTTTGTGAACCATAGGTGATACATTCTCTGTGTTCTCAAATATAGGTGTAAATTGAAAAAGGGAAAAACTAGCAAGAACAAATAAGAAAAGAATTAAAACACTATGTCTTTGTTGTTTCATTTCCTTTACTATAGAGTGCAATCAATACTTTACAACAGGGTTAATGTGGTCTCTTCAAACATGTTATTATTCTTTCAAAATAGCACAATAACTTTATTAGTTATGCTGTCTGCAGTCTTTCCAATGTGACAGGATTGTGTGGGTGTTCAGATTGTAAGTAATTTTCTTGGTGCCCTCTGTTGGAGTATTTTTTGTGAGTGATAACAATAACAGCTAGCACCACACAGCTGCAAGAAATTGGAGTGGTGGAAGTTCTAATTCTAATTAATATAATTAACACAAACAAAAAAGTGTCTCACACTGAGAGACTTACTGTTTCTGCTTAGAAGCTATAATATTCAGATTCTACATCTGCCAGTTCTTTACTATTCAATTGAGGTTTTAGTCGTTGATTTCCTTTCTTTCTCTGCTTCAGTGACATTCAGGTGCACTGAAAGGTTATTCTAAAACATAGCCTAAAGATTGATCTTGTAACTAGGTGTTTGTGTTCCTTCTTGTACCTTACTTTTGGAAAGCATCTGTTTTGTAAATAAATGTGAGTAAGCATTGGCCCCATTTGGTGTAGTAGTACCTCCTGCTTTTGGTTTCAGATGAATTCAGAAAGGCAAGAACAGAGATTTTTTTCCTTTACAAGAGAATCAAGATGAGCAAGTTTAGAAATAATCCTTGTGACCGGCTAAAACACCTCAACTGAGTACCTCAGTCAGATGGCCAATGGCCAGCCTTTGGGGAGGAAAAATATAAAAATCACGGTTTGATGAGATTTGAATATCCTAGAGATTTGAATATACTTCAGAATTGGCTTAGTCCCTCCCACGGTCTGAGGGACTATCATCCTATGTAATTTTGTTAATATCCTAAACCTGGGCAAAAGTTTAAAGCTTGGTAAAGTTTTGGTATTCAAACCACCTGCTCATCACTGTTTCTGCTCATAACCCAGGGTGCCAGTATCCTCGCAGAACAGTTTTTCATCTGCCTTTGAACATGCATACATACATACCACCTCAGTAAAAGGTGGAAATGTGATGTGTTTGCTGACAGTGAGAAATACCTTAGCTGCAAGTAGTTGCATTTGTGTAGCAGAGTGCTAGTCAATGCTACTTTGCTATGCAAAAGAATGCTCAATAGCTTCAGTGCTGCTGAATATTAGTGTTACCTATGGCTGGTCCCAATGGACAAAATATGGCAGGAGTCATAATCTGAGAGGGGATTAGTTAACACAGAAAGGATAAGCATGTTGGCTGGTGCTTATGAAAATGGAAGAACTGATGAAAATGTTATCTCTTGCAATTAAGTTGGTGTTGGGCAATCTGTACTGATTCACCTGCCAAAGTCACAAGTGGTCATATCTGCACAAAGCGATAATTTTTCTATCCCTTTTCTTGTCAAGATTGAGTCAATCATCATATGACAGACCACCCATGTGTAAAAAGATATATGTCTGGAGGGAGCTGATATGGGACCTGCAGATGGTCTTACTGGCTTTGAAAAGCAAGTAATTTTCTATTAATATTTCCTGTAGAGGATAAGGCCCTGATACATTTCAGATGAGCTGTAATTAGGCCAGTATTTGAGGTCTCAGATATTGCAGCTGATAATGGTGTAAGTTATAGTCTTTTTCTAAATTGCCCTTTCATCTTTCAGTCTGGTTTTATGTCTGGCTACAACACTGAATAAATCGCTCATGTTAATTAATAGTCAACATATTAGCTGCTTGAGTTGTTTGTAATTTTTTCTCTCTACATTAGCTTATTAACTGTGAACTGTTTTATAGAAGCACCCACTTACAGTTAGGTATTGCACAAATATGTATAAAAAACCAAACCCACAAAGCGTAGAAACTAAAGAAAGATAAAACTAATGACCTCATTACTCCAGTTTGAATCTCTAACAGCAGGTAATTCTCAACATTGGAATTTTGTTTCTGTGTCTTGCCTCTTCCTCAGAAGTTTCTCATTCTCTGTATTTGATTCAAAGAACATGTATTTCCTCAAGTACTTTTAAATGAAACAAGTATGGCATTTGTAGTAGCTCTTTTTATGTAAAAGGAACTAACTTTGGCACTTACATAATTACTAGATATGATATGTTACAAATGTACATTGGTCTATTATAATATTCTGAAATATTCTTTTGGGGTCCAGTAGTTCATCTGTACTTCTTTCCAGGTGTTTCTTACATGATCATTTTCCCTTAAGTAATTAGCAAGAATCAGATGATCTGAACTAAAATAAGTAGTTCTTGGCATGGATCTCATGAAAAATGAGACATTCCCCTGGAACTACAGAGAAACAAGAGAGTTAGATATACAGAAAGAAAGAATTAAACATACAGAAGAGCTAAAAGTGCATGTGCATCAGTGAATTAATAAGTATATGTTCTCATACCCACATTTTCTTATTAGGAATTGTAAGGAACTTTGGAGTAAGAGACTGAGATATTTGCAAGAGTCTCCTGGAGCATGTAAATAGATAGGGAACCCTAAAAAATGAGAATCAAAAGTAAAGAAAAAAGCCTACCAGGTTTTCCAGAGGGTTGGAAGAAAATGCAATGGCAGCCAAAGCAGCAGTTGGAAAGGGTGCAGGAAGATGGGCACAGAGCAACAGCCTCTTGCTTTTTTCTACACTGGAGCTGGATGTCCAGTAAGGACTGCAGGCCTCAGAGCAAAGAAGAGAATAATGAGAAAGCTCCCAAGGGACAAAGTCTGGAGAAGTTCACCTGGGATAAACAGAAAGGCAAACGATTGAAAAGACATCTTGTGGAAGAGTACTTTAGGAGTGGAAAGTGTGAATGCCCTATAGCTGAGGTCAACACTGTAGAGTTGGGGGAGTATGGGATGGAGGATTGACCCTCCAAAGCACTATGTAAAGTTTGTTAGAACGGTATTTTGTTTATGGTTAATCAAGGGAGTCACAAGCCAAGTTCTGGCTGATTAGTCCTGTCAGAAACCTGGCTCTGTGTGTCAAGTGTTTCCACTGCCTTAACCTACAGAAACATCCTAACTGCATAGGCTTTTTGTGTTTCCCCCCAACTGGGGATATCCTTGGTCTAGAGGGGATTAAAGTATTAGGTGAGAAGTGTTAAAATGCGTCTAATTACACTGAATTTACACATACAGTTAGTCTGATAGGAGTTGCACAGTTAAAAAATCCAACCGACAAACAGAAAATATTCTTATGGTTTTTTGGTTTTTATTTTCCTTAAGGGACAGCATGCATGGACCTCTGTCAGGACATAGTTAACTGGAGCAGAAAGGCATCACCTCTTCTCACTATCTGCTACCAAACAGGAACAGAAGATAACTGTGTTCTCTACTTCACTGCAGTACATGCAGGTAAGTCTTATCTGCTAGTTACCTGAAGGAGACCAAGTTTGCAGGGAAGCAGATGAGGCATGAACCTGTGATCCATGCCACTAGACTTGTAGAACACCAGGGGTATCTTAAAATACTTCATCCATTTGAAAGAGGGTGTATCCCTGTGTCCTACACAGCAGTTGCTGTGGAATACTTTCTAGCTTGTTCCTCTTTCAGTCTTGCCAGCAATAAATAACTTTAGACAGTAGCAGTAAAGATAGAAAAATAAAATTGTACCTAGTATGCCATATGTTGATTTGATCTAGGATGCAAACCCTACTTTCAATAACATCTGTGTGAAACAGCTCTGCTATCCAGCTGCCATCACAGTTTTCTCTTTGGAAAAGGGAAAAAGTTTCTACATCTCAGTTCATTTGAGGTACACACTCCAGGGGGGCCAGTCTAGCATTATGTTTCCTGAAAACTTATGCCAACCATCAGTAAAACCTCAGATATTCCATTAGAGCTTGTTACATAGAATGTCACTGTGCTAAATATTTGGTGTGTGCTTTCTGTGAAAAAAAATCCCTTGGCCCCTTAGGTACAGAAGATAGACATGTCCCCCAATATAGACATACAGCTTTCACTGAATATTTACTGTTGCGTAAACCTGGCCAGTGAATTCAATGGTTCCAAAGAAGGGAGAAAATTCTTAACTAAGTAAATGAACTGACAAAGATTGTGAAAAGTCATGAATTTTCCAAAACAGGAGTTTATGCTGAGAATTACTGTATTACAGGAAGTGGTGTTAGAATTACTGTAGAAGTAGGTGAGAACTTGAGCTGGTCACAGCATTTCAGAGTTTTTTTCTGTTGACATGTGTTGCTGTTTCACAAGAGTGTCATTTTAACACAAAGTTTAAGAGAGGCTCACCCATCATCATTAGCACAAGCACGCATCACGAAGAGCTCTAAAGTGAGCTCTCTTTTCTGATGACTCATAGCAAAGCATTTCACGCATCTGAATTTCACACATTCACAAATTCGGAGGAAGAGTGTCATTTTAACACAAAGTTTAAGAGAGGCTCACCCATCATCATTAGCACAAGCACGCATCACGAAGAGCTCTAAAGTGAGCTCTCTTTTCTGATGACTCATAGCAAAGCATTTCACGCATCTGAATTTCACACATTCACAAATTCGGAGGCCTCTACATAATCTGGACATTAAACATGTAGGAGATGTCCCTTGTTTCATGTTAGAGGTGTAGCAAATGGACTCAAACCTACTTTCAGAGTCAAAATGTACTTAACTAAGTCCAAACATCATACCAGTCACATGGAAATGTTCAGAAAGTGCTTCTACCCTCTAGGACAGGAATCATATTTTTGAGATACAGTCATTACATTAAACTCATTTCACAAAATATGAGTATGAGGTAAGTTAAGGGTATGTATGGATTGCCTCTTTCCAAAACACATGAAAAAACACTGTAATAGAGATACTGCCTCCCTGTCCTCTTCCAGTAACAAACATATCCTGTTTTTCTGCCTACTGCCTATGATCCTTATTGGATCATAACATTTATACCATGCATGTTTTTATGTCTTTCTTTGCATGTTGTTTTTTAGGATCTTTCAAAACAAAACAAACAAACAAAACCCAACCTCAAACACAAAGAGTTGTTTGTTTTTAAGCTAAACTCACCTAATGCCAGAGTTACTCTTCAGATATCCTTTCATTTTAAATGGAGATATGCAAGGGATAACATTTATTTAGTAACTGCAGGTTGAACAAAACTGTGTTAGTGTGGTTTATGGGATGCATTAGTAGCATTACAGCATCTCAGAGGCTTGTCATGAGTAAGAGCCATGTGGTATTTCAGGCTGCATCTTCAGTGATAAGAAAACAACTCCTTCAAAGACGAGATGGTCTAAGATGAGGGACACCAAAATTGTACAAACATGTTCTGGAGGTAAAAGGAAATTGTGTCTCAGTGACTGAACATCAGATACCCATATGATTTTGAGGATACCTTCATATGAAAGGTATCATGCCTTGCATATAAAAGAGCTATTGAAAGTCCCTATGTACTTTGGGTTCTGGTTTCCACAATCTCTGGAGAGAAGAAGTATCTCAGAACCCTTCTCTGTGCCCACAAGCTCTTGATTGTATTTAAGTCCATTTGAAGACAAGAAGCATATACAAAACACTTTTTCCTTCCTCAGTATGGAGGGGAGCTCTTTGCTTATGCTGCTATTCCTTATTTTGCACTTCCAGACACTGTAGGTCTCGATTTGCATGGAATTTATAATTACTTTGTTAGTATATTTTTCCATTTAGAAATACCTTCCAATTGCCAAGGGGCTGCAAACTGTAGAGAAAAGCAGGTTGGCCTATCAGTGTATTGCTGCTCCTGTTGGTATTTGCGATGATATGCCAATGACAGGTTGGGTAAGGTCTGTAGTGCCCCTGCCCCCTTTTTTTGGCACTGCTGAAGCTGTAAGGGAACTCCCCAGAATGCCTGTGTGCCGCACAGGAATGTGCTGCCCCTGCCCCTTTGCAGACTCAGCACATCCCCAAATGTACATGCACAGATGGTCCCAAGCTCAGCTGGTGTAAATCAGAGCTGCCCATCCGGCAGATTGTATGTACTTGCTGTAAATAGATGCTGCACATTATGGATCTGTGTCAGTGTAAAACCACATTTCTGAGATATTGGGGCTGGAAACTTCAATCTGTAAAATCCAGGCAAGTAAAATGAAAGCTGCAGTCACTTGACAGAATCATAAAATGGTTTTAGTCGGAAGAGACTTTAGAGATCTTTTCGTTCCAACCCCCTCGACATGTGCAGGGGGGACCTCCCACTCCAGCAGGTTACTCAAAGTTCCATCCAATCTGGACTTGAACACTTCCAGGGATGGGCAACCTGTTGCATTTCCTCATCACCCTCACAGGAAAGAATTTCTTCCTAACATCTGAGCTAAACCTACTCTTTTTCAATTTGAAGCCATTGTTCCTTGTCCTATCACTAGGCCCCTGTAAATTTTTCCTATTCAGCTGTCTTGTAGCTACTGGGAGGCTGCTGTAAGGTCTCCCCAAAGCCTTCTCTTCTTCAGGCTGAACAACCACAACTCTTTCAGCATGTCTTCAGAGGAGACATGTTTCATCCTCATATCATCTTTATGGCCCTCCTCTAGATCTGCTCCAACAGGTCCATGTCCTTCTAATGTGAGCCCCAGAGATGGATGCAGTACTCCATGCGAGGTCTAATGACAGCAGAGTAGAGTGGGAAAAATCACCTCCTTTCACACTTTTTTTGATGCAGCTAAGGATATGATTGGCTTTCTGGGCTGCAAGCTCTCACTGCCAGCTCATGTTGAGCTTCTCATTAACCAGCATCCCAAGTCCTTCTCCTCAGAACTGCTCTCAACCCATTCTATGCTCAGCCTGTATTGGGGATTGCCCTAGCCCACATTCAGGACCTTGCACTTGGCCTTATTTACTTGCTCCCTTTGACATACAAAATGCAGTACTTTATTACATGTTTATTTTTAGTGCATGTACAATGCAACGTGAAAGATTTAATGTTACCATGGGAACCATGACTTTGAATTCCTGACTTTTTTATACGATGTTTTATTTTGAAAAAAAGTCTACAGAAACCACATTCAGGACCTTGCACTTGGCCTTATTCACTTGCTCCCTTTGACATACAAAATGCAGTACTTTATTACATGTTTATTTTTAGTGCATGTACAATGCAACGTGAAAGATTTAATGTTACCATGGGAACCATGACTTTGAATTCCTGACTTTTTTATACGATGTTTTAATATTGGACAGAACTCAAGTCAGCGGTACTCAAGTATGATTAGTATGAGGGGGAGAATAACAAACCTAAGATACTGCCAGTCTTAAACAGCAAACATAACTATAATTGGCTAAACATGGTGAGTTTGAATACAACTAAATGGATTTGGCAACAGGATCCTATACTGCTGCCTATATATGTTTCAAATTTTATATATCTGCCCCAAATTTTATTGAACTAGCACTTGAACACAATCATTTTCTGCCAGTCTGTTGCAAAACAAAAAAAAATAGCTATCAAAAAGAACAGAAAAAATGGATCTATACTCCTGTGTGGAGATTTAGACCTACCTGTTGAACATGGCAAAAAGTTAATTTTTTTATATATGTTAAATTTTTGAATTAGTTTTTGCTCTCTCATATTTATCCTGAAGCCATTCTATTCCATCTGTCTTAGTTGCACAGTCTATAGTGTAGCCTGTAAGGAAAGTGTTATGACCGCTCTACCATTTTGTAACTCAAGAAAGGTAAAAATACAGCAGTAGGTAAGTTAATAGAGATTTTAAATTATTGTTGCTCAGTAAGGAGTAGATTCTCCTTTCATCTGCACATTCAGACTGCCTGGAGAAATGAGATTTCTTGGGTGTCCTGGGGGCTCCACAGAAAAAGTACCTGAGACTATAACTCGTCTCAAATCTTTCCAAAGGATATACTGATGGAGAAGGTTCATTACTGTTTTTTCCATGCAGCCATAATCCCTGTCTGAAATAACTCCATCTGTGTGAATTTATGCCCTATTCAGTTAACAGCAACATGAAGAAAGTCTGACCAGAATCTCAGAAGTAGATCCTATTTATGGTTTTATTAACTTTTCTGCAGTAATGTCCAAGGAATCAAAGATTGCTAATTGTCATGGGTGCTCTCCAGGAGTGTGAAATCCTGGATAACAGAATTGCTGCAAGAGGTTCTTCTCAGACCACTGCCCTGAAAGCTGGTCTGATACTCTCTTGGTGGTGCCACTAGTTTCCTTTATCCTTGCACACATCAAAATGATTTGAAGAAATTGCATGGCCACTTTTAAAATGGGACTGAAAGCACCCGATCACTTAGGTTGGTTTCTGTTGATTAAAAGAATGTTGGTTAAAATCCTCGTGAATTAGGCATTATTAGAGAGCTCAGAGCATTTTAAAGGGTACAACTGCTTTTTCTGTGCACTGTGATTCTCTCCCCTTGCATTCACCACCAAAAATCTATCCTCTGCTACACTGTGGAGCCTAAGAGAAAGTAGAACAAAACGCTTCTTTGTGCTCTCTTCCTTCAGCCCTGTCTCTGCCCTCTGTTCAGGGCTCATGTTTGTACACAAAAGTATACACATCATTCATAGTGGCAGAAGAAAATCTGGATGAGTTGGGTCCCTTGCGGATGTGGAGCCAGAGGGCATGATCAAGCATGCAGTTGTTGACTGATGGCTCCTTGGTGTGCAATATGAAACTGAAGTAATTCTTTCTACTAGATAATTTAGCTTATTGTTAGAAGAAAATTGCTTGGGTTTTATTTGGGTAATGTGCCTGCTGGAGGGGGTTTGCATAAAAGTTTTTGCATCTGAGAGCACTGAGATGCATAATATTAGTGTGATCATGATGTCGTCTTATTAGTAAGACAACTTGTCCTTTTTTGTCGGTGAATTGCAAAGATCTGTCAAGGCCCAGTTTAATCTACTCCCTGTAATAGGATTTGTCTGTAGCTTGAGGAAACAGAAGCTTGTAAGGCATAGGGTTATTAAGAAGAGGATGTAAGCTATTTGAGACTCTAATAAAATATAATATCAGTATATTCAATGAATGTGGAAAGAGGGATCTAAATATTTCTTATTACAATCTTCAAGTATCTTGGGAGAGGAAGATGATACCAATTAAAACAAGGGGGGAAAAGCAATATCTCTCTGAATTCTAGCCTTCCTCAAAGTTAAATATTGATGTAAGGGAGAGTTCAATTCAAGAATCTCATTGCTCCTGCTGTAACCATTAAAGTAAATCCCTGCCCCATTCCAGCGCAAGGTTAATGTATTTAGGGAACCTTGTGAACAGCAGCTTTAGTTGCTTTCATGTACACCCATGCGTGGCCCTTCTGCAAACAAGGCAACTTTAAACAAGGAAAGATATTGCTGCCAGGAGTACAAAGTATTCTGCCCTGTGAATTGCCTCACTTCCTATGTAACAAGCTTTGAGATGGTTTTAAGTATTTGCAGTCCCAAAACTCACTCACCTCCCTCAGTGCCTTGACAGGAAACACAAAAATTGAAAGCTTTAACTGCCTCTTTTTAGAGGGAATTTTGGTGTCCGGAACAAGCAATCAACACAAAGTGATTGAATTTTTTTTGTGGATAGAGCCATTAGGAACAGGCTCTGTTTCACATGAACATTAAGGTATACTGTGGTGGAAACAGACTGCTTTAACGTAAGATTTATGATCCTCCTTCACAAAGACAGTTTCACCTATCACATGTACACATACCTCTGTTATTGGAGATCCTGGAACTGGAGTTACTTGAACTAAAACTGGCATCTTTTATTCATTAATATTTTTGCAGCACCTCTAGTATGTCAAATTCACTGTTTACTTTGCTGATTAATATGACCTTGTCTGTGTTATATCTACACAGGTTAAATACCTAGATTGTCAGTCAGTGCCAAAATGTCACTAAATCTATTGAAGTGAAATCACAAATAAACAACTTGGGACAGTTCTACTCACTTGAAATATTCCACAAGTATTTGTTGACTGTGGTCCTCCAAATGTACTGTAAGGGAAAATACATGTTTTGAAACTATATGTTCCACTTCCCATAACTGGTTCTAAATACAAGATCTAGATTCAGATCTCTCAATGCCTTACTCACAGATTGCTCCAAAATGCCAGATACAAGTAGTCCTCAGTCTGTGGAAAGAGAGAAGGGGGAGGTGAAAGGGGCAAACTTCAGTTTGTTTTTTGGGACTGAGGGTGATCTGGGAGTGGCTTTTGGTACCTGCAGAGCTTTGCAGGAATGGCAGAAGCATGAGAATAAGTATGATAAGACTTTTTGGTTTTAATCAAAAGAGAATTGTTTAGGGTTTGTCATTATGAAATGAAAATTCTCTTTGGACAATGATAAAAGAATGAGATGAAACAAAAGGGGATTTTTCCCTAAGGAATTATCCTTAGTTTAATGACGAAGAATTTGTTATTAATTAACCTGAGTTAATCTGGAAAACAAGGAAGTTGAACTCCCTCTGTAAAGCTATTTGCTAAAGGAAATAAGTCTGGGTATTATCCCAGACACACAGAAGGGAGAAGAAGTATAGGTCATTTTCTCATTAATTACATTTGAGACAAAATCATAGAGTGAAAGCAACAGAGAGAATTTTAGTCCAGTCACGACTCATATATAGTCCACTGAGGCTTTCCCCCAGTCAGGAGGAGTGCAGTGCACCTTCAAGGAGTCCAGGATCCTGGAAGAGTTTGTAAACTGGCTTGTGGAGAGACAGCAGATGGTTATTCTTGTGGCTTCACACATCCTCTGTCAGGAAGCTTATTCACATTGGGAACTGCTGCAGTGGTGAGACTGTTCTGGAGGCTTAAATTGGACTTTACCAAATAGCAGCCTGTCTCTGTACTCCTGAGCAAAGGGTCTCAGGTTACTCCTTGGAATCCTTCCTTCCAAAGCAGATATTACCTTGTTTTTATAGGAGAGTGTGGAACATAAAACATCTTTTTTATTGCTACTCTGTTTTGGGTCCCAAAGGTTTTGCTTATGATGAGCAACATGACATCCAAAACATTTCATAACTTCCTGGAGAAATCTGAAGTCTGTAATTTTCAGTGACTTTTAACACAGCAAAGAATTGAGAGATTGAGAGCCCTGCTCACAGAGGGACTTGAGAAGCACAGATCATGGGGGCATCCGGCAACGTACAGATCAGTCCTTTACCTGAGCTGAAGCAGGAATTTGAAGGTGATTTCAGTTTCTCAAATAAATTTGTTAACCATAGGTTATAGGGCAACCCAAGGAGCCTCCCAAGACTAGCAGGTCTATGGGCAGACTATTAGGTGGAATGCTCTCTGATTCACTACATTTCCATATCTGTGCACAGGAGAAAATCTTCAAAGAAGAGAGCAGGAGACAGCCAAACCCCTATAACCTAGTGAAAAATGTGTTTAGTGATAAATTAAGAGACCAACAGCCAAGCAAGAATGAAAGGTTCCTGTGCCTCTTAAGTGTGTTGACTTACTGGGCTGTAAGGGCAGGATTTAGTAGAGGGAAATAGCTTCCTCTTACTGCCAGGAGTGTGGTGTCTATCCTGCTATTGCCAAGTGCAGTCATAGCTGCCAGCTCTCCATGCAGATCAAGATTGTACCCAGGCCTGTGTCTACCTTCCAGGTAAACACTCTGATGGTGCTAATGATGTAATTAGAGGGATCACTCTGTCTCTTTTTGCCTTTTACTTGCATTAGACACAGTTCCAGAAAACAAACATAATTTGTAAAAGCCATAATTAGGGACAGGGTACACTTAACTTTCAGGTTCTGCTTAGTTTTGTGGAAAACAAAGAGTTTTGCCAAAGACTTTAAGTGGATAGTTTGAAAGAATGTTAGTGATCTTAATGCACAAACATTGAAACAACTGGTATCCTTGAGCATCCTTAGCTGAACTAAAGTGACAGCCTTAATCAATAGATTACAAGAGAGATGAAGGTCTAAAACCTGGACATAAAAACAGACTAAAAACCAGTGTTTTTTCAAAAGGCAAAATATCCATAATTAACTAATTTCCCACTCAAAATCTGAAGTATATCTCATCTCATAAACACTCACACTGTTGAAAAAACATAAGTAATGTGTTCTAGTAGTGTGAGGAAAAACAAGGGCTGACAAGAGAAGCCATGAGCAAGGTGTCAATGAAGCTAATCTGGGTTGCAAATTATTTTAATAAAACATATGATGAGAGAGAGCCTGCTTCCAATATAATGGTGGAAAGTCACTGTTAAACTTACTTTGTCTTAGTAGAGCTAGAGGCTGCTGAAAGATTTTTCTGACAAGCCTTGTTCTTACCAAGCCCTCATGTAATCTCAACAGCAGCATTGCAGCATAGTTAGGAGCACAATCCTGTATGTTTCAAACCAAGTTAATAAGCAAAGGACCTGCGAAATCAAGACTCAACTTCAGAAGGTTAAAGTTTCTATTGACTTCACCTTTCTAAATATTTCAGGACTAAATAAGAGTCTGTGGTCCATGCAGCTGCAAGGAAAGCAATGCTCCACACATATTTTTTTAAGCTTCTTTGAAACAGTAGATAAAACAGCCAGTCTTCATGCACACGTGCACACATGATAGGCACTCTGTTAGTGAGATATCACAGGCCATACATCAGCTACAGTGGTAACAATTCTAATAATATTGAACACAACAGAGTGAAATTAATCTGTGGGGAAAAAAAATCTTACATAGCAATCTATTATTCTGTTGACTAATCTATCAAAGGAAGGAGCACTCACACCATTTGAAACTGCACTGGCCATTTTTCTTCCTATATAGGATCAATATATATATAAATAGCGAGGTTACAGTTAGAAAATGGGTTTTAGATAAGAGAGCTGAAGCTTGAGAGTTGGCTTGTTGATACAGCAAGTGCCAAGATTCCTTTAACCCACAGATACACAAAAAATTGCACGGATCTGCAGAAAACAGTAAGAGGTAGGAAAATCTCTGTAAAAGATAAATTTCTCTGTAATGTTGGATCCCTTTAGCAACAGAGCTTCATTTTGTGAGTGGTGCTTGTAGCTGGATAAGGAGCTATTTCCTGCAGGATTTCTTGAAAGCCTGAACTTTCCCAGTGGGAAATTTTTTGTACAGGTAGCAAATGTTTTGCAGGCCATTGCACATTAGCTTGCCAGATTCTTCCCTGAGATTCTTAACTGAGATAAAAAGAGATGAAAAGTTATCTGTGCTGTTTTGAGAAAAGTAGTTGTAAATCTTTTTTCCCTCTACAGTGGATATTAGGAATGATTACCTTTATTTGGACCTTCCTCAGACTGCTACAGTTAGAAGGTAGATTTTGTCCATAGAAGGAAAAATGTGCGTTGTCTAGTAAACTGCACTGGCCAACTGTTTGCTGTCTAAATTCTAGAAAAAAATCCCTAAGAGTTTAAACTCAGTATAATAACCTGCACCATTGTTGGAAGACCAGGCATCATAGTGGTGGACAAAAGCAAGGTTTGCTTTCTCTCAGCTAAAGTCTGTATTGCATCTCATAAACATCATGGTAAAGAAACAGTCAGTGATATGTGGTGTCAGGGCCAGGTTGCCAAAATACATATGGTGTAGATCAAAGAGAGCCAGTGCTGAAGTTTTAGTGCTAGATCTCCAACATAGTCTAGAAAATAAAAGCATTTGTCTTGGAATCCAGGTACACAGGATCCAGGTCCATTTTGAGCTAGACTGCAGGTTTACAGGCAGCCTGCTATACAGCCATCCTCACCTTCATCCTGAAGAATTCAAAGAATGGTGAGAAAATTACACAGCAGGATGTGATGGTCCATTAGCTTTTCAGCAAAAATGTGTGCACAGTTGTCACTCTCGGGTGAAACCTGATGTCTGAACTTTGAAATGAGCATGTGGGGAGAGGAAAGATGAGCATGGGAATACATGTTCCACAGAGAAGATCTGATTTTTTATAAGCTAGAACAGAATGCATTGAGCAGACTAACAAACAGTTCTTTGGACATGGCCAGTAAACAAACACTGAATAACTCTATATTCTATACATTAAACAGATATATATTCCCAGTGGTGAAAGGAGCACGTTCATATATAAACATCAGTCTCTTTAATTTTAGTTGAGCAGACTTAGAACCTCTTACACCTGCTATGAAAAATAAGCTGTAGCTGAGGACAAGTGAGAGTCGAGCTAAGGAGCCCATGACAGCTCTGGTAGCATCATAGTCCGTGGTGAAGGATCCAGGCTCAGCATTGCGTATAGGAACAACAGCCTCCTCCCCGCACACCCTCCTCTGAGCTTATCTTCCATCCCTGTGTTTGTCAAATACCAGTCAGAAATCAACAACTGTGCATAAAACCCGAAATATTTTTCTTCTGAAGATATTCACAGACATAGTGCAGAAAATTCCTGTTATTTTTCATTAATTAAAGCTCTTGATTAACAAGCACTTATTTGCAATTCTGTAAATTTCTTTGCTTTTCATTCTGCAGAAGAATAAGAAAAAAGCATGTGCTCTGTTGGGGCCCCTCCCCTGCCATGGAGCCCTGGGAGAGGGGCCCCAACAGTGCTCTTTCAACAAATTTCATCTTAGGTACTCAGAGCACTTCACAAGTATTAATTAGTCTAACACCCCATTTATTTATCAGGAGACTTTAAACATACTGAAGTCAAAAATGGTGTTGTACCATCAGAGTATTTTGCATTGGTGATCTCAGCCGGTGTACCTGGGATTAATCATTCTGTTCCAAACAGGCCATGGCACAAAATTTGTTCTAATATATTTCCTTACAAAGATGATATAAATTCATATTATTAATTATTTTAAGACCTTGTAAGGGCAAGAAGCTTTCTTGTATACTGTTTTTCTTTTTTTTAAATGAAATTACATTCAAGGAAATGAGGGTACAAATTGTTTTCTTTATATAAGATACCTTGTATTTCAATATGTAAGGAAAAAGTTTTATGAGTTTCTGAAGAGTTACTGTAAAATTAAGCACATTGGAATTTTTCCCAGATTAGTCTCAAAGCAGTGAGGTTAACAGACTAATTCAATAGTCACTGCTTTTGACAATATCCTTTTATTGTGACTTCAACCAGAACAGGATGGGATCTAAAGCAGTATAGCCTCTTGTCGGCAAACCAGTTGTTAACATGCACTTAAACCATGTTTCTTAAGAGTCCCTCTGAAGAAAGGTTGTCTTGAGAGGATGCTTAAAGTCCAGTGTGTGCTCAGGTACTTTGGTGAGTTTCAGTATTTTAAAGAATTTAAAACATTTTGTCAGGAATGTTGGGGTCCCTCCCCTGCCGTGTAGCCCTGGGAGAGGGGCCCTGAGGGCACAGACACGGGGTTTCCCTGCCCCTGCTCAGCCTCGTTCCCATTGGTTGGTTTGTGTTCCCTGCGCGGGCAGAAGGACCCTTGGTCCCGTGACTGGAACAGTTCCTGGGCAGAGCCCCGGCCATGCGGCTGGAGAAATAAACATCTCTGAAACAGCTATCAAGAATCTGTCTGTCCATAT
>NW_008239110.1:16113746-16119772 GCF_000691975.1 Corvus brachyrhynchos
TAGCAAGAATCTGTCTGTCCATATATATATTTCCTTTCCACGGGACTCCTGGTTTGATATATGCGTGTTGCAGGATCCCCACTGCAACACAGGAATCCAGAAATCAGGTGGACTTGGGCAAGTAATTAATTGTGTTTGAGAAAAGGCTCTCTCATGTAACCAGCACAGGTCAATAAAAAGTAAAAAACTAATATTTTTTTAGAAACCAAGTAGTACTAAGGATAGTAAAATTTAATGTGATGGACAAAGAATAATCTTGAATCTAGACCATAAAACAAGCCTTTGATATTCCTGTTACATGGAGGCATCTGGATAACGGATGGAGATAACTGTAGAGACCAAATTAATAACCTTGTTTCAGAAAAATTCCTGTGCAGACTGCATCCCGGTCTTTAAGGTACATGATATAGCCTGCCTTTCTGCTTTTGTGTTAGAGCTGGAAAGAGGGTGGAGTCCTGTATGCTTGCTCTGGAGCATCCATGATCTGTGTGGAGCGTGTGCCAGACTCCAGGTCAGAGGCTGCCTTAAGGTAGCTCTGGCAGGCTGGGAGTCTCCCACAAAATGCAGAATTACTGATTCAGAAAGGAGGAAACTCTCCTGCCGCTTCATGTCTTTACTTCTCAGCTGCAGAGGAATGTGCTCCAGCCCCAGAGGAACCAAGTGCCCCTTTGCACAGTGCCCCGCTTCCATCAACAGTGCAAGGGACACACAACCATCACAGCTGCACCCTCCAGGCTCTCTATCCTGCTCAGAATATTTCCCTCAGTGGTAAGAGACTGAGGTCTGAAAACTCTGACTGAGGAAGAATCAAATGTGTCCATTTCCCGAGAGAACGAGTTATTTAAAAAACCCTATGAATAAGTCTGCTCATCAGGTGGAGTTTTTGAGACTGAGTCCTAATGGTTAGATCCCTAACATTAGAGGGGTGAAGATTTCAGATATTCCAGGGTTTTGGCGTTTAAATAATTCCATGTTCAATATATGACAGTTCTTAATAACCATTTGGGGTATATAATAATCATGTAGGGTATAGGGAGTATGTGTGTACATTCTAGGTATATGTGTGTTATTTGCAGCTGCCTAAACAAATTTTTATATATGTTTCTAAGTGCCCAAACAAACCCTAACATGCCAAGTCAAATTCAACTTCATACCACAAAAAATTGAAGAGAAAAAGATCAAACAAACTAACTGTTAGGATAAATGAAAGAAAAAGTAGAAAACCACCTATTGGAAAGATGGGGAGTATAAAGATAATTCTTTGCTGAAGAAACTGAGGTCATTTTATAAAAGTGCTCTGATCTGTCTTTGAAACTCCATTTCACATAGAGAGAGCAATCTTGTTTCTCAGCTGGTATAAACTGTCAGGGATACATTGAAGCCAATTTCCTTCAGCTTCTGATCTGGTCCAGAAACACGATCTATTTCTATCTATACTGGTATAATCTAGTATCATCTATACATGGCATCAGGATGAAATGTACATGTCTGCATATAGCTTTGTGTCTTGAAAAGACAAAGAATTGTGCTAATATAGAAGAGAAAAATAACTACTCCAGAATAAAATGGATACCGTTGGCTGAAAAATTCTGTATACATGGTAATGCACTGGTTACTCTTTAGTTTCTGTTTTTATTTATTTAATAATTGTTGCCTTCAAAGGATGTTAATTATATCAGCTTCATTCATAGACTTTTCCTATGCAATACAAGAGCATATTGCCTCTTACTGAGGGCAGATGTTGTTGTAATATACCTAATGTACTGCTACTGTTTCATGCAGAGAGGATATAAAACATGATGCAGTCAGGGAAATGGCAGTCAAGTGTGATCATTGCACTGGTCTTTGGCAACAAAAAATGCTACACTTTTCCTTCTTTAGCAATCCAAAAATTTGCAACCAGTCAGTTAGAATGCAAAGGCTAAAGCGACTGAGGCTTATTTTGAAACATTTTGCCAACATTTTTATAGAGCCTCACAGACCTCAAAGAGGTTGTGTAGAGTTTTTTTCTCTTGTGGAAACCATGCTTGTGTGTGTGTGCGTGTGTGTGTGATGTGTGCATGCATGCCTATTCTCCTAAGGCAGTTTTACAAGGCTTCCACCTGCGGATGTAGGTTCAGTGATGCCAGCCTGGAGGAACGCAGGCCTGGAGATGTGGAGTCCAATGATACCGACCACATAACTACTACCTGAGATGAGAGATTCCAGTAATTTTCTCTGCTGTTATGGGAAGTGTCATATGTAATTCCAGTTTAGACAGGTTTTTCTGTAATTGGTATTTGGCTATTGGACACACCTTTTTCTGGAACAAGACACTGTCCCTCAGGCGGTGATTTGATGTCAGCAGCACTGCTGCTGCCTCAGCTCCTGTACCAACTCTTGGGTCTGCAGAGCTCTGCATGGCAACTGTATGGGGCACTGACCTGGATTAAAACAAATATACCACCCCACAACAAAGGCCAGTTTTTTCAGTTGGAATCTGTGCTAGATCTATGAACGGCTGAAGAAGTACTTGTACCAGCAGGGTGCTGGGAGAGTCAAGGGGTCGGGACCAAGCACCTGGAGAGGAAGACGAGGCAGCTTCTTGAGGCGGTTTCACTGATGTAAACTTACCCCCTGCCCAGCTCCAGTGTAACTGGGTGTACTTGCACCACTACTGCTCTGATGCATGTTTGCACTCAATCCACCAGATTTAAATGACAGCATAATGCACAAGACAAAGGAGAATTTAACCTTCTCTTATGATCATAACCTGCAAAGCACACCATTGCCATGGGAATGCTGGAGCTGCCCTCGCACTGCCTCCAAGCCCAGTCAGGGTGCTAAATGGGTGTGCTAAATGCAAAGATGTCACTGGTACTGACTTGCCAATCAATTTGCCTACTGGGTACACAACACCATATTTTTAACACCTCTGCCACCATTCAATGTGCATAGTGTGTTCTTGTACACATTTTAAAATGGCTGTGTCATCCCTGCATTAGGAGACAGGCACTTTGATATAATATTTGAGAGACTTGTAAGCAGATAAACTCTAAAAATTTGAAATTAATTTGCCTTGAATTAGATTTGCCCTGAAGATGGGTAGAAATTTGAGCTGTACTAGCTGACCATAGCTCGGCTTTAGCTCCACAGGTACTTGCAGTCGCACTCATTCTGGCACTAAGCAAGCACTGTTCCTGCACCTGTGATACAAGAGCAAGATGTGTATAGGTGCTTCTTTAGTGCAATCTCTTTTACAGGAAGTTTATAACTGGGAGACAATTTTCACTAGGAAAGTGGTATTGAAAGTTTGATTCTTAAACTGACCTCTTCTTCTGAAAAAGAAGTTAATCATATTCTGACATCAGAATATAATTAACTGTTCTATTCCTTCGTATCTCATTTCAGGAAGTCCACAGTAGTGCCGTGGAAGTGGAGGAGTATTATTTTACATAGCATGCAGATTTAATTTCGAGATGTTTGCTGACAGCCTATGTCACTCCTTCTGTCATCATAAAACGTAGTAACTAAGCTTGAACAATCTCAAATACTCTTTTAACTTGATCTTTAGAGCTGCTGAAAATACTTTTACAGTCAGAAATCCACCTTCTTTGCTTGCACTGAGATAGTAGAGAGGTACCTGCCTTACAGCTTTGTCCTAGTACTCCCAATGTCTCCAGAGTGGATATTTAATCTGTTCATTAACACAGGCTTAAATGCTGAAGTCCATACACATTTTTTATTCCAGCACAGGTATTCCTAAAAGCTATTTTTTTTTAATAGGACTGATTAAATATGTCAGGAATAAGATCTGTAGTTGTTTAGTTCCAAAAATGTACTCAATACTGTTAACTGTATTACTTTTTCTATTTCAGACATTTAAAATGCTTTATGTACTCTAGTGTCTACAGACTAACTCAAATAGCTCCACATTTTGTGATGTAAAACTCCTTCTGATTTTCAGTAGGGCCATAACAATAACCATAATTTCAGGATAGGATTTCAAAACCTTTGTGAACAAGTGACCTTTTCTTTCTATTTTCTTTTCTTTTCCTGGTCCTACAATGATGTGGAAATCCTTTTTTGTAATTGTTAAATTAAACTATTGTAAAGGCAAGAAAATACAAGATGAAATGTACAACCTACTGAATCACCAAACATAAACCTCCTATGGAAATGCAGCTCAGAAATTGTAAACCTATTGGTTTATCTCATGTGACGTTCACTTATCAAAGGATATCCAGTAGTGTGCTTAAGTAATATGCTAGAACAAAATATCCCTAGAACAGTGAAGTGACCTCGTTACCATCTTTTAGGTTGTGGGGAGGATGTCTGGTACAGAGGCAGCTCTGGAGCAAGTTTCCTTGGCTCCTGAGACAAAGGTTGTGGTACCCAGGACTGCAGAAGTATATGAGATCTGCCATCCCGTCTGATCCTTCTCTCTCCATTAATGATCCCCAGCTCAGCTCAGTGTTTCTCTGCCCCAAACTCTGCCTTCAGGGGACTGAGCTGGGTGGCCAGAAGGGCAGATGCAGCGAAGATCTGAGTACCTCAGCCTCAGGATGTAGAGAAGACAAAGGCATATCCACTTTGGACCTGACTTCTAATTTGTATCTGCTTTGAGCAGGAGACTGGACAAGACAAACCCCACATGCCCCTTCCAACCCAGGTTGTTTATGTCTCTGTGTTTTTATGAAAAAATTCCCCAAAAAAACAACCCAATACCCATTCCTCCCCACCCCCCCAAAACCTCCCACCTACTTTTTAGTGTGATTAATTTGAAAAACATTTAGCATCTATTTCTATTTATTGAGTACTCTCAACATTTAAAAGTTTCAGAGCATTTGTACCATTCAGTACTTGAGTCTTGAACTGATGGCAAATATTTCTCTTTTGACTTTTCCTCTGAAAATTTTCTTCTTGTATTGTATTGATAGATGGAAATCAGCTCCTGATGTTAGAATAAAGTATTGTGAAACCACAAGAAGTATGCATGTCCTTAAGGAAGACCACAGTGCTCATAAGCCACCTTTATAATTTTTGTAATTTTAATTTTTTTTTCTCTTATGCCATTAGCTGAATATATGTGATGAATAAAAACACATGGAAGTGCTGCAACTCAAGAATTAATTGTTTCAAGGAGCTACTAACATTAACATTGAAGAGGTGATTCTCCTGTAACAGACATATAGCAAGTACCCAACAGAACATATATAGTGGCAACAAGTGTGTGACAAATAATCAAAGAAATGAAATTGTTTGCAAAGTAATAGTACATTTAATGAGACTAATCCAGTTCAGAAACAAAAAGAATTGTTTTAAATTGTCATTCGAATTGCAGTTTAATAATAGAGACAAAAATGGCTAAGCAGGGGAAGCAACCTATCAGTCAAATTGTGATACCTTTACTTTCAAAAGGCATTTTATTTCACAAATTATTCTATTAATTTGATATAACAGATAGGAGAGTATCACAGTTCAGTCATGCAGCCTTGAGATTGTAAGAGAGGACCTGAGGCAAGGTTGGCTTTAATATCACAATTTTTTCAACTGGTAAGTTGGAAATAAACACTGCCTGCTCTCAATAGAAACACTGAGGAGAGCAGGATGTTATGTTTTTATTGTGTATCCTGCCTTTTAGTCAGTTCAGTACTACTTTAAAAAACTTGCAGTGTTTTCTGCAGGTTTTGTGTGAACAGAAACAGTCACAGACAGCTATTCTTTTGCTTGCTGAAAATTAGTATCAAGCACTTCTACAGTATAGTCTAGACAGGAAATTGCCTTGTCCTTCAGCAGAAAATTGATTAGGTAATTCATTACATCAGTCATCTCAGACACTCCATCCTTTGAAAATTTGTTTTCGGTGTCTCTGATAAAGGCAAGATCTATAGGTCTTCTAAGTACGTGAGTCATCTTAGGCTGGGCATTTCATACATGTTTTTTTAGGACAGCAATTCTTCTCTGTGGCTAAGCCAATTGAAGGAAAGAATTAAATTTGCCTGATGCTTATCTGTAGGGTGCTAAGGATACAGGACAGAATAAGC
>NW_008239110.1:16119792-16173385 GCF_000691975.1 Corvus brachyrhynchos
CTTTCCCTTCAGCTCTCAATCAATGGCTTTTGCTCGTGTCTGATACGTTTGCACCCTCCCCCAAGAGAATGCTTTCAGTAGAACCTGAATCTCCCTGAGGTGTTTTTATTTCACAGCTATCTATTGATTTTCATTTAAGTGTGTAGATCGCAGCATATACTTTAACTCTGTGCAGCAGCTCAGAAAAATTCTTGCTTACATGACACATTCTGTTTCTGGTGCATTAATGGCTGTATGTTAATCACAATTACCTGACTTTAAGCATTTGCAATCAGCACGTGACACAGCTGAACCCAAAAATGTGCTCCATAGGTTCCAGCCAACAGAAAATAAAAGAGTCAAAAAGTAAAGAAATGCAGCAATTTATACCAAATTATGAGCAAGGAATTTTCAGAGGGCAGGAAAGAATGAGCAGAAAAATAAACGAAATTACTGTGAGAATATGACATGGCAAAAAAGGAAAACAACTAATAAAAGAGACTTTAAAAAGTAGTAAAGAAAGATAATGAAAGAAACAGTTATGTGTTGGGGGGGATTGTTAAAGATTTTTAAAAAATAATTATATACTAAAGGCATGTCTCTGTTTTATCCACCTAAGTGTGTAGTTTTACAGTCTTGATTTGGACAGAAAACCAGTAAAAGAAATGCTGAAAAAGGTAAGAAGATATCCTGCAAAAAACCAAAGCATGTCCAAGCAAGCGAAAGGGAAGAAAACCTGAAGAGTGGCAAATTAAACATAATGATACAAATCACAGGCCAACAATGAATGTCTTAGGGAATACTTGCCAAACACCTAAAACTAAAAGCAAACTCTTCCTCAAAGCCCTGCGGCGTGGGCTGCCTCCCTTGGAGTCATTAAGGTCAATTGACATATCAATGAGAGGAGGAGTTACAGCAGAAAATCCAAAGGGATTCTTGCACGTTTCCTCAGCGAGGAAGATCTAAGAAATTCACACTCCAGAAGTCACCTTTACTAGGACGAGTCTGAGAATCTCTTTTAAACTGGTCTGTGGAGGAGGTTGTAAAACAAATTGCGGTGGTTTAACCCCAGCTGGCAAGTCAGCACTACACTTTCCTCCGGGGAGCAAACTGCCAGGAGATCTAAAGGAAACTGAGGATGAAATACAGCTGAACTAATGCATTCCTGAAAACTACCTCTATATGGAAGGTATGGAAGATGGCGACTCTGACAATAATTTTTTGCAATCCTTTCAGTTAGGGATTCTGAGATTGCAGACCAGTTATTCTCAAAGCAGTACTAAGTAACTTTGCTGAGGACACTGAACTGTGAGGAGCTGTCGACTCCCTCGAAGGCAGAAAGACCTTGCAGAGAAACTTTGACAAATTAGCGAGATGGGCATCATCAACCATTTGAAGTTTGGCAAGCGCAAGTGCTGGATTCTGCACCTGGGATGGGGTAACCCTGCTTGTGTGTGTGGACTGGGGAATGAGGGGCTGGAGAACAGCCCCATGGAAAGGGACCTGGGGGTCCTGGTCAATAGAAAGTTGAACCTGAGTCAGCAGTGCCCTGGCAGCCAGGAGGGCCAAGTGTGTCCTGGGGTGCAGCAGGCACAGCATCGCCAGCCGGGCAAGGGAGGGGATTGTCCCACTCTGCTCTGCACTGAGCAAGCTTCAGCTCGACCCCTGTGTGCAGTTTTAGGAGCCACAATAAAAAGACATTAATAGAGAGAGAGTCCAAAGGAGGGCCACGAGGATGGTGAAAGGTCTGGAAGGGAAGTCACACTGAGGTAATTTGGTCTGTTCAGCCTGGAGGAGAGGAGACCGACGGGAGACTCCATTGTGGTCTTCAACATCCTTATGAGGGGAAGCTGACGGGCAGGCACATCTTCTCTCTGGTGCCCAGTGACAGGATGGGAGGAAACAGCATGAAGCTGAGTAGGGGGAGGTTTAGGTTGGATAGCAGGAAAAGGTTCTTCACCCAGAGGGTGGCTGGTCACTGGAACAGACTCCCCAGGGAAGTGGTGACAGCACCAAATCTGTCAGAGTTCAGGAAGCATTTGGACAATGCCCTCGGGAACATGGCGTGACTCTTGGAGTGTCCTGTGCAGGGCCAGGAGTTGGATTCAATGATCCTGATGTCCCTCTCAACTCAGCATATTTTATGAGTCTGTCATTCTATGGTTTTGATTTCTGTGAAGTAACACAAAAAATGGAAAAAATAATCCTAATTTAATGCAGGGTCACAAACTCTGTACTTCTGCTGCAGCTCAACAAAAAGAAAGGTCTTGGATATGCAACACATACTTCTGTGAAAATGTCAGTTTTATATTCACTAAAAGTCAAAGAAGCAAGTACAAAATAAAACAATTTTTAGGTATTACACTTCTTCTTCAACATATGATCCCTTTTGTGAAACGCATGCCAAAAGTTTTTTAGTTTTTTTTCATTTGCTCTGATAAACATATTGCCTGCATTTCCAAGCTGCTTGCTTTGGTATGTCCTTGAGCCACCACAGCAGGAGCAATGCTACCAGTAAAAGAGCAGGAAATGATTACTACACAAATAGAGAACAAAACATCATGTCAGGTTATGTACACTTTTAAAATACCATGTTCAGTTTCTGGTGTTCCCTCCTATCTCTCATGCCCAGAAGGGACAGGGCAGAGCTGAAAAAAGGTTCAAGGAAGGACAATAGCAGCGACCAGAGTCTAAATAGCTTCCATAAGAGGAGCAACTGAATTGTTTAGGAATGTTCAGCTGGGAGAGACAACTTAATTTTGTACAGCCAGCATGGCCTGGACAAGACAGTCAATAATATTTTTTTTTCTACAAAAGCAAGTGAAGGTTCAAATGATATTTTTGAGACGTAGGTTGAAAATTAACTAAATTAGTTATACTGTGGAATCTTTCCCACAGGATATTTTGATATTAAAATTGTACAGCTGTTCAGAAAGCTAATTAACAGAAGAAAAATTCACCAGATAATACACGAATACAGATAATATCTCTCCTTCAGGAATTTGCTGAACCACTCAACACTGGAGATTGAAAAAGTATTGTGGAGAAGTGTTGACATATTCTGGCTTTGTTTGTACACCATTACCCAGACATCTGTATTTGGTCACTGACAGAGAGGTGTTACACTTCTGGATGGACTTTTGATCTTACACAGTGAGCTATAGTTGCAGTCCCTCATTTGCATGGGAATGTCTCATACAAGATTATAAGGGTATAGGGTTACAAGGTTAATTTCTGAAGTCTCTTGTGCCTGGTTATGTGTGCAGATTCTCAGTCAGAATCTACCTTCTGTTTGTCTTAGGCATAAATGTGGCTAGGTTTTAGGTATGAAGGGAGTGGCATAGCTACTGCTAATATTTGGTCTCCCAAGAATGCAAACTGCTTCATCAGATCCTGAGAAAATGAAAGGAAAAAAGTTGGTCTGAACTAATAAATTACTGATTTTTAGTAATTTCACACAACGATGTTGCTCCAAGGAAGTTGTGTGTGAAATTCTGTATAATTTGGATAGTGCAAAAATAAAATATTCCAAAATATCCTAAAGGAATCTTTTGAGTGAGGACGAAAAATAAAAAGAAGTAAAAAATTTTAAAGCTTTCCTGTAGTTGCTTCATTTTTCAACATACAGCAAAATTAGGTATCCTTTAATGCTTAGTAACTGTAAACATTACACAGTTATGAATTCCAACAGAAAACTGATTTATTATTGCAACTCTGTTGCCAAATTAGAATTTTTAGTTGGAAAGAGGGTCTCATGTCTTCAGTGTGGCCATTTTCCACAGTTTCTGATGAAGGCAGCAGGAGTAAAGTATTCCTTTACAGTTTGCACTTTGCCAGTGAGTGTTTGACTTTCATGAAAACCCTTGCTTTTTAAGGTTAGAAATGAATACAAGCTATTACCTCCTGCTGTTTGCTCAAGACCTTAGAGGAATTAACTAAATGCTTTCTTGGTTTCTAGAATCAACATTCAAACAAACAAAAAGCCTAACATGAATGGGAACTTTGTTAGCAGCCTCAAATTGCTATTAATCAAATAGTTGGAGTCTGATCTCACTTTTTTTCCTTTGGAGACAGTCAATTTTTTAAAAAAACCCATTGCATTGACCAGTAGTTAGGGACCTATACATGCAATTTAAAATCATGACATTTTAGGCAGAATGAATAGAATATCTGGGCAGGAAACAGAAAGACAAGCTTGCTTTCTCCAGTCTTGGGCCAATCACTTACTTCTTTTTTTATCTTATCTTTTTGCCAGCTTTGTGTTTATGCCAGCAGATGTATCTTGCCAGCAATGTAACTCCTTCTCCACACTTCAAAATTTCCTCATAACTATCAAAATGCAGTGGCTCTAAATAAATATAATAATCAATATCAGTTGGCTGGACCTCACTGGTTCAGAGAGATTTTACCTAGCTGTGAGACACTAGCCAGTTCTATGACTTTGTTAGCCATTGTAACATCAAAACTGGGAAGTTCGGAATCTTTCACTGTAGTTTAGGCACAACTGGTGGCAGTAAATACCATTGTAGTAATGGGGAGAAAATTTTCCTTTCCACTTGTTGCATATTGTGTTCTCTGAGTCTCAAAGGTAATAAGCAGGTAGCCTTTGTTTCTGAGACTGAACTAGGTCCTTCCAGGCAGTTGGGAGATTTTCTGGATTCAATCAATTTTCTGAACAGTTTCCTCCGTTGAATTAATTTTTTTCTCTGTACCACAGCTCACATACAACAGACTTAAGGAGGCCAACAATAGCAACATCATCTCCCTTTTGCTGGGGAAAAAAAAAGCACCTTTGTGAAGCAAGGGGTGAAGCTAGCAAAGAGAAATTGAGTTTACATTTATTTTTCTGCCAACTAATATCTGTGTAACCTAACAGGGCTTAATTTCACAGTGATGGTAGTTTGACTCATTTCAAGTCAACTGGATTTTCAAGTTTCTTATAAAGATGAATAATTCTATGGAATTCTATTAGCTCTGGCAACAGGATAATAGAGAACATCCTGCTACTGACCAAAGTGTATGAGCCCTCACTTGCCAATCTAACAGTCATTCTCTGTTGGTATGATTGGATTATTTCATTGGATTATTTCCCAGATGGGCATTAATGTGTTTGTAGGGCACATTCAGTTAAAGGGTCGATGTTTATTAAAGCTGCAGATATTGCATTTGCTTCGAACATGTAATTAAAACAGCAGATTGCTCTCTGTTTTGCCTTTCCTGCAGTAGGCTGCATCATAAAACAGCTCTGGATGATTTTGTCAACTGTTTTTGTCAAGAGCTTTAAAGGAGAATATAATATAGGCTTCTTATATGAAATGAAATGCAATAGTATTTTTCCATAAAGCTAAGGTTTTCAAAGATTAGGATTTATACTGTAGTCAAGGAAACTCCATATTTTCTCAAAGACCTCTGTCTTGGTTTATGGATTTGTTGTACCTATCTCCCTCCAGAGCTCTCTACTTCTGCTATTTAATTTGGGGGAAGAAATCTTCAGTGAAATAAATATAACTTAGGTCTGTAATTCCTAAATAGATGATGCTGTACATAGACTTTCTTGCATAAAAGCAAGATTCTGACCATATTGTGATTCAATCATACTTTTAAATGTGATCAATATTAGTAATTCTCATTTACAACTGCCTCTCCCTGCAATATCAATGGTATTTGTTTTCAGGAAGATATAAAATTATTTTTTCTTAACCTATTCTGTCTTATCCAATTTTATTCTGTGCTTTATCTTATGTATTCTAAGATTGTTTCAGTCCAATGGTAAATTAAATTGTGGTTCTTATATATAATATATTATGTGTTAGAAATTAACGATCGATATAAAGCAATCTTTTATCAGTAGTTTTAATAACATTAAGCAGTAAAATACAGTGCTCCAATACACTATCGTACAAAGTAAGCATTCAAGAGCTTTGCTTTCTTTATTCTATCTTTAGAAGAAAGTCTCAGAACCACATTCCCAGGTTCAGTCCAGAAGAAATTGCAGAGCTGAAAAACGGAGTCAGAAAGACCTCTTGGTTTTCAAAGTAACCTTTTGACCATATGTCATTAAGAGGCTGGATCTCTTCTAAGACCTCTTCCAATTACACTGGCTTAGCACTATTCCAGGAGCTTATCATGTCCAATCACCCTAAAAAAATCCTAATCAGGCCTTAGGCTGAAATGCTGCATTGACAGAAAAGATGAACAGCAAGTAAGGTGTTGCATTTGCTTCAGCTAAGGGTCTTGTCAAATAAACACATTTCCAGTTTCTGGAGTTAGAATAGAAGCATCATTGAAAATCAAGGTCAGCTTTTTGTTCCTAGGGATGTAAACAGGTTAGGTCAGCAAGTAAGTCTTAGATTGTAGCCTTGAGGCATAATTGAGGTGTTGGATCTTTAAGTTAAGCCTGGATGGAAAACAATCAGGGATAATGCTTTGCATTAGACATTTATTTAAGAAGTGTCCTTCAGAGCTGCTCATATTGTCCATCCTAGGAGTATAAGACTTCTTTAGGACTTCTGATCCAGCCCTTCACACTTTGAGATCTGTGGGCTTAATGACTCTCAAAGCCACTGCAATTTGTATCCTCTTGTCCTGTTTGATGATGCTCCAGGGCTCTGAAAACAGCTGTGCTGTACTCCAGACCCAATTGATACACTATGCTCTGACCTGGAACTCTCTGTATGGCTGTATTATGGCAAGATTAATAATAAGACCTCCACGATGTTGATCTTTAAATTTTTATTTGGTTGGGTAACTGATTTTGAGAGCACAATACTTAACTGATTTGAATTGGTGTTTTAGGGCCTGATGGTCTCACATGTTTCACGCACAGAGTCACTGTGACATGTAAACTATCAAGCTCAGATGGGGTTTACCCACAGTAAGTAAAGCAGATATATTTTATTTGGTAGTACCTTGTTTTGCATGACTTCCATTTCCAGAGTATTATGGTTGGGCCCACAACAGCAAGGCGTGTGACTGATACAATTAGAAAGACTATGGGAGAATTTTTTTTTTTTAATGCAAATGATCACCTGTATTAGCCAGCCCATGAGTTTAGATACCTGTTTGTGGATTATCATGTAAAAGCAGCACATTGAACCAGCACCAATGATCTAGGAGAGAAGGCTGCCTGCTTATGTTTCCCTTGCCCTGGCTGCTATACCAGGCCAAAAGCAACCTGTGGAGGTTTAGGGAAGTGGTTTGTTTCCTGAAGGGTGCTGAAAATGCACAGAAGTGAGTTGCTTGTGATGTGCAAGTGAGAGAGGCAGGGACAAAGAGCACATCCACAAAAAGTGGAGAATGAGGGTCTATTCAAGAAGAACAGGGAACAGTCTTCACACTGGGTCTTAACTGTGATGAGAAAGTCTTTTTCTGGGGAGCAAGGGGAAACAGTGGCACAGTAAGTCTCTGACTGTGAGTCCTAAGGGACTGAGGGCGAGACGGAAGGAAGGGAAAATGTGTTTATAAATCTTCTGTTTCTGATCTATTTCACTATGTTCATTTAGAAGTCTTTTGGAAATCAGTGGACCCACTTTGACTTGGATTGTTTTACCTTAACCAACGTTTAAAATTTGACCCATTTCAGATTTCTATCAGACCATTTGTAATAAAACTTTCTCCTGAAGTGTAATTAGCAAGTCTGTACCAATGAGATTAGTGTTGTCTAATAAAACTGATAACTTAATGCCTATCCTACATTCCCATCTGATGTCTCAGCTGGCAAGACATTCCTCTCTCTAGACATCACTCCTAGGGTTAGTTAACAGCTGATTAAATCTCAGGAAAGCCCTGGTATCCTATGGATCAGGTGGCAGCCATGCTCCCTGCAAGAAGGTGTGGGAGCAGATATTTTCTGCCGATGGAGGGTTAGGCCTTTGCAACTGTGCAAGTTGTCGGCAGTAGTAGCACCAGAGATGCAAGCCACAGATGGCAACAGGGGGATGCAGCTGTCTGCAGGAGGCTTAGTATCCCTGAAGCAGCTGCACTAGGAATTTGGTAGATGTAGCATGGCTTATGCTCTCCTTTAATCCTTCTGCCTTCACCCCATCTTTGCTCATTACATTATTATTGCAAATAATTATCATTGCTACAGTGCTAACAATATGGCCACCTGTTGACTTAGCTGTACATCCCATGCTGTCTGGGGTCCTGGCCTAAGGTAGGCTACACTCAGAATTCATTGCTAATTATTACTTTTCTTGCCTTTTTTATTTTGTTTTTGCTGTTTTCCACCTTGAGTAGGAACAATTTTATGGGTGTCAAGAGCCTTGTGTAGGAAAACAGCATTGTAGATAGTAACCCATGACAAAAGAACATTATTTATTGAACACAGTTCCTTTTCAATCTATCACTGAAGCCAAAAGATCAGGGTAAAAGATAACCTTGATGAAATCCTTAAATTTTATCTATGATTTAAATTGTGTTCAATTTTGCACAGAGTGAAATTAAGATTAACCTTATACCTTTCAATTTAATTTCTACTGCACTCAATCTTTTCTTCCCATTCTTTGTTTCTCCAGTCACTTTCGAATTTGTTCCTTAAGGCCATTATTCCATCCTTTTTCCCATTTATTTATTTGATTAGCTACTAATAAATCCTTGATTTCTTATAATTCTTTGTGCCATCATTAGCACTTTAGCTTAGCATAGAAAGCATATAGCAAAACTTGTCTTAATGTAGGAGCAAAAACTTTGCTTTGAAGCATCCATGCAGAATTTGGATCAGAAGTCACGTTACATCCAAAGGCAGCCTTATCTCCTGCTGGTCTATTCCAAACTCTCTGGAGGGAACTGGATCTTGCTCCCACACATTGCTGATTTTGGGGGAACTGTCTAATTAGATCCTATTGCGAGCGTGAAGGACCTCACAAGGATATTTTATTTTATATGCTGGTACAATTTGCCATTTTACATGTTGAGTCACCCAAGGAGCAACAGGGGTAAGTACAATGCCATCTCAGTGTTAGCTTTTCCCAACTCCCACCTCGGTGCAGTTTGCTACCAGGCACATAAATCGATCTAAGCCATTTCCAGACAGAGGATTCTGCAGGGATATTAGCTTTGTTTCTGGCCCAAAGTGCAAAAGAGCCTCTATGGTGGTCATGGTGAAAAATCTTTTACCAATTTTAAGACCTTTTTCTGCACTGGCTTTGGGGCTGCTAGGCAATAACTGCTTAGAAGCAGTGCATATCTCTGAATCATTGCTGCAGTAGAGGTCAAGAAGAGGAATAGATAAAGACACACAGAGAAAGCGAATCTGTTTATAATACTATTTATTTAGCATGTTTTCAAATTCCTTTGGGTAACAGAAAACATAAAATATGGAGGTAGTTCCACGCAGATGAGGATGATTTTATTTTAAATGTTTTGAATTCATAAGAGGTTTGGGGAAGTGAAACAAAAGAAAACTGTTCACACAGAGAATATATTGACTTACATTAACTGGAATAGCTTGAATTACTGCTTGTGCAAAACTGTAGAAAATGTTTATAGATGATGTTAAATCATACATTAAATGAATTCTCCCACATTGCCATTCCCTTCTCTCCTTCAGAGCTTTTTAATTTCTGTAATGTTTCTTTTCCTTTTTACTTCTCAAACTTTTGCCAGTTTTCAGTTTTCCTTTTCCACATTTTTCCCTCATCTCCTCTTTTGCTTTTTGTGTTGCATTTATTCTGTCTTTAATTTGTCTCCCATGTGCTTCATCCCTCTATATATTATTATTTAGCTATTTAATTTTATATTTCTATCTTGAAAGAAAAAAAAAACAAATGAGAAAGGCAGCTTTCAGTTAAATATTTATGCTGCGTAATGCGGTGCTTGCTGTGCTATATACCTTCATGTTATCCTGGCACAAACTGACAGAGGAGATAAAATGAAGGATGAATAAGAGAGAAAAAAAAGAAATGTTGACTGTCAGGATCACTACAAAGGCACGGTACAACAACAAGTATTAACCTAGAAATTCCTTGGGATTCCCTCTTGGGTTCATCTCTGCTCTGAGTATTCATCCCAAAACTGTAAAATGAAGATCTTGGAACTCCCACCCCTCTAAGAGACAGCTTGAAGACAAATATATTGGACATCTGAGGGGTGACCACATAAAGGTAATGACGCTGTGGAAAAATGAAGAAGTTAACTTTAGTGTGTCAATAGCTTGACAAATACTTATGCTGAGAACAAAAATATTTAGGTGGATTTTTAGACTATGTATTTTTACATACATTGTCAGCAACTAAAGAACACAATAAATTTTCCAATATTTTATATCCCATATGAACTCTTGGGACAACTAAATCTCAGAATACTATAGAAATATTTTTGAGATATATTTCTTTTTCTACTCCATTTTAGAAGATGAATATTTTCTAAGACCAATATATCATCCAGATAATTATAAATAATGCAGAAGAACTGGATAAATGATTTCTAGAAATCGGCTATCAGTTTTTAAAATGTGGTAGTTCTAAAAAGAAGCACTGAAAATTGTAACTTGAGTTAATGAAGCATTTGCAGGACATTTTATTTGTTCAATTTTTATACAATCACTTCTTCAGAGTTTACCATGACGTGCATTTTGTACATGTAGTTCAGAATTCAGAAAATAAAAATAAAGTGAGCAATCAAGGATGAAGAGTTAATGAAATAGTGTTAGCCTCAAGAATTTTTTCAACCGCTCTCCTGACATCTCTGTAACATTTTAGCAGCGTTGTCAGGAAAAAATATCAATCTCACTGCTGGAAAAAGAGAAGAGGTAGAGTAATGTCAAAAATAAACTACAGTGATGAAGTAAAGTGATGACCAATTTTGGTGTAAAAGTAAATTAAGTATTGTTAATGGACCACAGAGGCTAGAGCATTGTTCCACATAAGTAAATTATTGTTCTCCCACTGAGTCAGTAGAGCAAGGTTTTCGGTCTAATTTCAGATTTAAGCTTTGAAAAGCCTTAATAAATAAACACTTGAAATTCCTAAGATAACTTAGCTGAGCCTATATTTTAATTTTAGGGTAATCTGGTTGACTTAAATCTGCACGACTACTGTCAGAACTAGGAATGCAGTGTTTGGTGTTCCCTACAAAATGGGAGAAGCATTTTGGGCAATGCCTGTGATGCTGCTGAAAGGAAGCAGGTTCCTTTACTCATACTTCTACTGACAGAACAAATGAAGCAAGAGTGTTTGAAAATGCTTTATTTCAGCACAAAATTTGTTCTATACCATTTTCTTCATGTTCACTACTGTCAGTTGTTTGCTTTCAGAATTAATTTTGATAAAGCACCATCATATTACAATGAATAATCCAGGAGTGGCCAAAATAATATACTAATATTTAGTCAGCCTTTTAGTTCCCTAGTTTCAGTTATTCTAATGATTGGTAGTATAAATTTAGGGACAAAAATTCCAAGCAGTCATTACTTAGATAAATGCAGATCCTCTTGGTTCATAATTTATAGTAACGCCACCTTTCCAGATTCTCTAAACATATTCTATAGATGGTATTTTAATGTCTAATATAGAAAGTTGCAATTATTTTATGTGCCCTTTTAATAGAATTTTGCCATTGGGAAATGTTCAGAAATAAGTTTATATCTAAAAAGATGCAGTTGTGTGTTTTAGGAAATGAAATCCAGTGAGTTAGCCTTACATCACGAATATTTGTCTTCATCATGTGCTGAGAACCAGATTCAGGCTTGGTCTGTAGGGTATGTATATGCATCTCTGCCTTTCCAAACTGGGAGGTTCACTTACTTGACCCCAGAAGGCAGTCTCTCATCAAGATGTCTGGGCATGGCTTTAAAGCAAAGCTCATACATATGCTGTGTCCCACAACAATGGCACACATCAAAATTGCTGAGTGTTGGCCACAAAAAGTCTTGAACTATGCTTTCTCTCTTAATCTAGTGGCTTTTGTAAGTGACTTCTTGAGGCCTTGCACTTGGATGACTTTCACTTTTGTGCATTTACAGTTGTATTGACTTGTTAATCATAGCCCTTGCTGTTCCCTGATGTTAACAGAAATTACATAAATGATTAAATAAGGACAATAACAGTACATATGTTATAAAGCAGGAAGCATTTATCCTTGTGGGAAAGACCTTATATAAGAGGGAGCATGATTAAATGGGGAACAACCATCTTTGACTTGAAAGGACTGGGCACTGACTTCTTGAAAAGGCTAAGAGAAGAAAGTACAGCTAAAGCCAATTTTGAATCACAGTGATGAACTAGGGAATTCCTAAAATTGCCACAAAATAAATTGCTTATATTGGTTTTCAAGGTTTTCCCAACAGCAAATGCACTGAGGGAATCCCAAGATTTTCTGAAGAGTTAGAGACAAAGCACATTAAATAAAAGTAGGAGATTGGAAAAGAGATTTTTTTGGAGAGTTCTTAAGCAAAGTATCTGAAAGACTTTTTACAAAACTCTTTGGACAACCTCCCTCTGTCCTTAGAGATGTATACAGGATAAACAGAACAAATACTGTTCCTGTGTGTTTGTTTATCTGTGAAGCTCCTCCACTCAGAAAGTAATGATATCCTTTGATTAATATCATCCAAGTAATAATATCTTTCTGACTGTGTCATAGCAGTAATAATAAGCTTTCAACCCTTTCAATGAACAATGTATTTTTGACATTTTACATAAAAATAAAAAGTCTCTTATTTGTTCCAGCACAAATTTTATCAAATATCATTAAAATTGTTGAGGATTTGAGTGCAGAATTTGACCCATTGCACCAAATAAGTAATAAAATTCTAAGATACTAGCTATTTCCACAGTTTTCTTGATAATGTTGTAGTAATGCAATTTATTTTAATAAACGTTTCATCGCTATTTCACATGACAGGCGTACATTAGTAGACAAGAAAGGAACAGAGTGACATACAAGGCTTTCCAGAATTCCTCCCTTTAGTTTAGTTGCATGTTATTTATCATTCAGCAAATTAGCCTTGAGAGGCAACTGTTGCTCACGCAGGACAGAAGCATTAATGCTGAGACACTACATAGCAAAAATAGCTCAGTTAAGCAGATAGTGCTGGGCTCTTTGTCACCCAGTCTTACGCTGATGTACAAAGACTTTTCCATATGACACAGTACAAGGTTGTGTGAAATTGTTCATAATAAAAACACACACTTTCTTCTTTGAATTAATTACTTTAATTATGTTTTATAACAGAGATTTAGTATGATAAGATAATATGTATTCATTAGAGCACTCTGACACTTCTTGTCATAATGTTTTATCACTAATGTGAAATACATTGCAATGCTGATTTTTTATTAATCCAATATCTTTTAAAGCTAAAGATCTACCAAATTGTACCGGAAGTTAACTGTGTCTGTTTATTGAACTTGATTTACTTCATTGAGCTTTTAATAGAATCAGATAAAATACACAGATCTAAGAAATTTCCTGCCTAAGAGGGAAAGTGAACTGCATGTTAACTTTTTCATGCTACCAGCGAGACTTCTAGTCACTCAACCAATAGAGTAGCTGCATTGCAGAGACGTGAATCTTAGGAGGTAGACTTGCAGAAAAGCTGCAGTCACTGGCTATAGCTTATTTCAGAAAAAATTCTCTTTTCCGAGACTTTGAACTGTTAGAATGCGCCTTTGACTGTATTCCCATTTGAAGTTGTGATAAAAGCACACTTTCAAAGCTGTTTTAAACTGAGCTCTCTTTTTGCCTATTCATTTAAAAAACAAGTAGTAGAATTTGTCTTACATAAAAACCAAAATTCACTAATTTGTTCTGTTCACATGTTGAATTGCAGTTTGCCAATGAGGTGAAATAATATTTCATCCATTTTCAATAATAGACCTCTCCAAGTTACATCCTGTAAGCTAGCTTTGATAGCTTTGAGACTGAACAGTATCTAACCCTATGAACCTTCTGGCTAAACTGGTGGAATCCCTTGCAGTAGTAATTTCAGGATGTGCATGTCATGTATGGCTAAAACTATGTAGGATTACTTACAATTATTTTTATGCTAAACCATCTCCAACACCTTTCTTCTCAATGTTTTAAAGAGGCCTGATTTTGTACTTTTTGGCTATGAATGTTATTTTCCAGATTGCTTAGAGCCACATAATTTTCTAGTTAAAGACTTGAATCTGCAAACATTTAAGCATATGCTTAATTCTACCTAGTGACAAAATCTCATATATACTGACTAACAGGATGAAAGCATTTATAAGATTTGATCCTTATTTGTCATTCAGGAAATATTTTACACTCCTCCAAATACTTCAAGCAGCCCTTTTATTGAGCAAACTATGCCTGCAAGGCTACAAAGGAAGCCCAAAATAAAAACAGAGATATCTGCACATTTCTCTAAGAAGGACAGTTTTTTCCATTTAAGTTTTAAATGGAAGAGAGAAGGAAGAAGAAAAGTCATAGCAGCACCGGTTACACTGCCTGACAAACCCATCAACAGGGCAAAATGTGGTGTGAACATGGACATCAACAGAGTTAACAAGAGAAATGAGCCTCTTACAGCCAGAGCAAGTAGTGGAGATTTGTAATTGGAATGGTTACCTTTGGAAATACAAGAACACACAATTTCTGTGGCTGCAAAAAAGGGCAAAGGGTAAGAAAGAAAAGCCTTGGTTAAGAGACATAAATTCACTAGGGTTTCAAAAAATGATGGCAGGTTGTCAGTAATAACTTCCTTTGTCTTTTCACCCCAGGTCAAGAAAGCAGTCAGTGCAAAGGTTGTTTTCAAGATACAGGCAAAAAAGTGAGTCCAATTTAGCATACACCTAAATTCCCCTGGGTTTTTCATGTTACCTTCAAGTGTGGGAAGAAATATTTGTGAAGTGTAACTGAAGATGATCACCCCTACAGAGACCAAGAAGTCCTCAAACTCAAGGGAGAGTCTGAATTTTGCCCAGGACCACTGATGTATTTGTGTGAGACAGTAAGTTATCACTACAAGGATGATAACAAAATGAACCAAAGAGCAAAGCTGGCTGAGTTTGGAAACAATTTTGAGAGTTCTGATAAATACACAAGGCAAGAGAGTAACAAATGCAATTACAGACCAAGTTTTCTCAGTCACTGGTACATATGGAAAACTATGAGACAGCAAGTTCCCACTAACAACCAGATACAAAACACATGTCATGAGCAGTTCCACCACTTGGGTCACATTGACAACTATGCCACCTAGACTGGGAGACAACTTTTTGCAGCAGGCATTTGCAATATCTTCATACGTGTCTCTCACTCGTATCAGTTGCCCATCTTCATTTTCTTCATACAAGCAAGCAATTAGAATTTTGCCTGTGTAACAGCATAATGCTGCAGCCAAGACAATGAGAAGTAGACCACTGTATCCACTGTGGAGGAGAGCATACGGCAATCCTAGGACAAATATTCCCTGAAGAGGAAAAAGAGAGAGAGATAGCACAAAATCCCTGAGGCAAAATGTTTACTAGAAGTTGCACCCCAAACCTGTCCTCCATTGAACGTTGCTTTCACCCAGCTGCACGGTGTAAGGACTGCTCCATTCTGCTAAGTAAATAACAACCATGAGAAATGTGTTTATTTATGATAAACGAAATTACCAGCAAAAGTAACTACTTCTATCAACACCCACATAATGATAAGCTGGGAAAATGAAAATGTGACTGAATGACAGAGTCAGCTTTCTAGTTAATATTTAACGCTGATGTGATTAGAAGCACATTTTAGAAGGTTCATAGTTAGTTATTCAGTCAACATGCATATTAATGAAACAGGTTCAGTATCAGTAAAATTAAGCATCTCTGGCATCATCTGTACACGTTTCACTCCAATTAAGAACAGCAGTGTAGATAGATTCAGTAATGACAATTCTCTTCAGTCTAAGGATTTTTAACAGACCTCTGGAGAGAAAATGGCATTAGAGTGCATCAGACTATGCTTGTGCTTCCTCCACAGCTTCTGCCTCATGTGGCCTTTGCTCTTGCTAAGTCCGCTGCTAAAATGGTTGTTCTCACTGCTGAGATTCTACACTGTGAAACTTCTTTAGGTGTTTAAAAATACATGCAAAACATATAAAAACTTTTTTTTTTCACTAAACAGTTTTTGAAAAGAACACAGTTTTACTTGTTTTATCTGATAAAAAAAGAAGGAATTTTACTTTTCACAGAACACTATGAGCACTTCTTTGTCTTTTTCCCTCTTTCTTCTCTCTATTAAGGGACAAATTACACTTTTATGTAGTTTCACTTTCATCAGCAGAAAACCAACACAGCCCTTGAAAATTAGTTATTAATAAAAACATCCAATTTAAGAAAGATGCTTCTATGACATTTCTCTTTTTATGTTACAAACCTGAAATTCGGACTTGCACGAGTCACACTGGTCAGGCATTTTTATTCATGACAACTGAAGAAAGGTAAGGAGGAAACAAAACACATTCCTGCAGAAAAACAACTAGTTCTGCAGAAATTTTCACTTCAATATTTTTACTGCATCCCATCACATGATGAAATCTGAGTATTTTTGCTCATGCTTTTTATTCTGGCCTGACAGAAGGAGTTGACTTGGACCACACACACTTAGATTTTATTTCTAACCAAACCTGAGCAACCCTATCTGCTTTGCAAAACCTATGAACCCCCAACAGAGACAGGTCTCTCCACAGAAGGGGCAACCCACACTTCCCTCACTTCCTGAGTGGGTAGTGCTGTTGACTTTCAGGAGCCAAAACAGAAGAGGTGAGTTTAATGGTATAAATCTTAATCTTAGACTTTACCATGCACAATCATGACCGTGAGGCCATGTGGGGGACCAGAGTTTCAGGCATACTTCTTCCTTAGGTGTTTTCCATGAACTTTCTCTGGTTTTATGGCTATCAGACAGTTTCTGTGAAAGCAGTCTAAGAGCTCATCTCTGATAGAGGTCATCAAGAAGTCAGGTGCCTGTCTCAGCTTTGTAGGGCTTATACCTAGCATCCCACTTCCATGTGATTCAAGTACTCCCAAGCGTGATTCATAAAGAGGGCTCTGAAGAGAGGCATTTTTTAAAACACTAAATAATCATCAACATATAAAAAGTAGTCTTCTCCTCTTCCAGACACAAAATAGCAGTTCTTTTTGGGCAGACTGTGGGATGACCATCAATCAGGAAAGAAAAAAGTCCTTAAATTAGAGGAGTGTTTTTTCTCTAAGCCAATGAGAAAAATAGAGTACCTATCATATGAAAGAGCAATGTTGTCTAATTCACCAGGCTTCACTCTAGAAGCAGGTATCTTCAGCTTTCAATTGGATTTGAGCCAAAAGAATTAAATACATGCACTAATATATTTCAGCTAGAAAGGTCTATGCCTTTATGTGTTGAAACAGAAGTAGCTCAGTTATTATTACTGAAATAATAATAAAGTCATTGGCCAGATATCTTTTTTGGTTGTTTTCCATGACTTCATTTACAGCATTGGTTTTGTATAAGTCGCAGATGCCGTTTCATTTAGGAGCTGGCACATTCAACTACACAGCTTGTGGTACTTAGTCACCCAAATCTCTCCTCTCAATGTCTCCATTCTAATACTGGTCTCATGACCCAATTACCTTGCAGTGTAATTAGCATTTATTTTGTATATGAACTTCACATAAGTGTTCAAAATTCTACCATTTTTGCCATCAAGCAGTCTACTTTCTTAAAAAGATTAGATATCTGGCTGCAGCCAGGCTGCAGGTAGCACACATGTAACAGCTTTTGATATGATGCCATTTTTAATCATGGCTTTCACTGACTGGGAAGTTAGATAGCTGCCTAAAGAAGTGAATTTGATTTCCTTTCTACGAAAACAATCCTTGGAGAACATTTACATAACAGATTGAGTTTAAAACCACCACAAATAAACCAAGTCTATGCAAAAATCAAAAAGATAAAGCCACAGAGTTGTCTTCCATACTAACATAAGAACAATGATGTTTTCTCAGTTCCTTGCAGTTTGTACCAAGCTTATCTCATTTGTTCCATACTCACAGTATTATTTTGCTGCCTAATCTGCAATGGGAGTTCAAACTGTATCTGTTGACCCAAAGGGTCACTGTATAATTAACCTGCAGGTAAGTGTCAGCATAGGCCTTACCCACACAATGGCTTCTCCCCTGCTGAATTCAATCTGTTAAGGATGACCAGCCTCAGCATAAACCAAAGCAGAAGACTTTGAGAGACCTTATCACAGCCATTTACAGTCCTTCCCACAGGTGTCTGCTTTTCCATGCGTAATTGTCAGTTTAATCAGAGCATAACGTAATTCTGACCTCTAACGTCTCCTTGCTGTTGTTTATACCAAATAGTTTAATTCAGTAGCTAACACAGACCACAGGATGATAGAGGTGGGTTTTTTTGGGTTGAATTTTTTTTTTCATTTTGTGAATTCAGACCTTATTAAATAAACCCACTTTTGCCTATATATATTTTTTCTTAAAATTATGTATGGTTGTCTGCTCCAAAGTTTAGAGTTTAGAATTTCTAAATTGAACATTTCTATAGAAACTCTAAGTATTTCTTTCAGCTTATGTCTTTGACATCTTTTTTTCCAGAGTTTGTAAACTTCAGGTCTCAATTACTAATAGAAAGCAAACATTGTGGACATAACTGGTTTTACAGCTTTTTGAATATAGAGCATGTTTAGTGGAGAGAAATGAGAAAACACTGACCATGCCAATACAGTAACTATGTCTGTGGTGAAAGAACAATGCTTTTTCTGCCTTTTCAGGAACTTTTTTTTCTATTTAAAATAAAAGAATAGTAATAACAAAATTCTACAAAATAACCAAAACTGTAATTGATGGTCACCAGAACTCAAAGAACAAATGTAAACTTCCAGGCTTCAAAATTAATTTTGTACCTGCTCTCCAGTTCTTACCTTTCCAAAAGCAATACTTTCTGTTAGGACAATTATCAAGAACATTATCAAGTTTAAATAATTTAGCTAAAAAAAGAGATATTTTTAATAAATTGTTTTACTGTCGATGTAATATAACAGGCACCAGTCTGTATTCTCTGGCTTGCAGCTGCTCAGCAACTTTAGATTATTCCTAAAAGTGACTTTTACGTGGAAAATTCATCCTCCATAAAGAAATCCTTTCATGGATGTTGATGAAGGTGCCTTTTGTGCCCCTTTCATGAGAGGTGAGTGCACAGAGAATGCAGATAGAGCATGACAAAATTTCAATGGTTCCTTGCTAGTGGAAAAAGGGACTCAGGTAATTCTTGCACCATTTCTCATTGCACATTTCGTCCAGCCTGGTCCCAGCACTTGTGTTTATTGAATCTTCTGATCCTGTGTCTCATGTCCAAATTATGGCACAGACAGCCTTAGCTGTGAGGCATCAGTTAAAAAATGAGCAGCAAAAGGAACTGTTCCCTAAATTGCCTCATAACTCTTAGTTTCAGCATTCTGTCTGGGAAGTGTTCTAGTCTGAGTGGCTTTATTTCCAACTGTTCTAGAGCAAAGTCAAATGTGTTAGCTCAAATTTGCTGCTTTAAGGTGATCTGTTCATGGAATAGAATATCACAGGGAAAAAGCACTCACACATCTGGGGACAGAGGAGGTGGAGTTTTTGAAACTATCCTCTGCCATGGAGCATCTTGAGTGGTTGTGTTATTTACCATCACTCCATCCACCCTGGGTGAGAAGAGAGCCCAAACTTGCCCAGCGGGTTGCATCTTCCCTTGCGTCCCACGACATTTGCAAGACTTGGGTATTTTCACCCTAGACTGAGGATGGAAGTGCACTGTTCTGTGTCAGTCAGTGTGTCTGGACGGAGGTCCTGGTCAAACACCCAGAGCAGACAGCCGTGGGCAGCTGGGCCAAGGTGGGACAAAGAACTGAGGGCTCAGCTGGTGACCAGCCTTTGGAGAAATAGCAAGGAGAAGAGCAGAAAGGGCAGGTAAGAAAAGGTCGGAATCAGCTAGAAGCTGTTTGCCTTGTCAGAATACTCCCAAGCAGAAGCATCCAGGTACGACAGGTGTCACCAGGAATCACCAATCCACCTACAATTGGTTTTTCAAAAAAACAAGCAGAACAGGAATTCCATTCTACATCTGCACATTAAAACACTTTGCTGATGGTTTGACTACACTCTTTGAACTACATGTGTGTTTTTCCCACACCAGCAAGGCTGGCTTCTTATTTAAAAATAGCTGACATCTGATTCAGTGCTGAATAAAAAAATGGGCTTTTTGCTATCATACGGCTATCACACTCCTTCACCTCAGGACAAGCATCTCCCCAAGGAATAAAATGTGTTTAAAAAAATTGAAAAGTGAGCATGGACAGACAGTCAGAGAAAGATATCAAAATTCCTTCATATTCAGTTTTAAAGCTTTTAGTCCCAAGTAAAATATTTTGTTTCATAGGTTGTTTTAACCTGAAATATGACATTTTGAAGAAAAAAGCAAACTGAAAAGTAATTAAAAAGTAAAGAAGGTCAAATCATGGCCAGAGTTGAGGCATGCCAAAAGACAATAAAATTAAATGGAGTCAAAAGAAGTGCTAAAAATCAAGACAGAGACAGAGAAAATTATTTCACCTTAAGATTTAATCATATGGAAAAATAAATTAAGAAATGAAGAAGAATTTAACTGAAAATTATTCCCTTAGGACAGCTCTCCTATATGCAGAATACATGCTGATATGCCAGACTTCCAAATTAGCTCTGATTGCCTTTCTCACTCCACTCAGTGGAGTGTAGTTACTCCACTGGAATGGTTCATTTGAGTTTGACTGTTTTCCCCAACTATGCATTTGATACCTTGCATGAACATGGGTTAGACATAGAAACTATACTGGAAAGCATCCTACATGAATCATCTTGGAAGAGTAGGGAGATAAATTCAAGATCCCTGCTTTTCAGTATAATTCCACAAAATATTTAATTATGCTGTTTAACATTTGTTGCTATTTGAAATACATAATTTTCCCAAAGAGATGCAAGCCTTGGTTGCTGTGGTATTTATACAAAGAAGGAACTTTATTAATATAAATTTAAAAACATAGCACATCCCTTAATCTCATGCCATGATAAGAAAGCTACTTGCTTGTTGACCTCCATGGTCTTCCTTTCTCAGTCACCACCATGATCATCAGTGATTTTGCATCTTCTTCCAAACCACTGTTGACTACATTGAATAATACTGGACCAGATGCTGATCATTCTACCAGGTAACCTCCTAAACACTACTAGAAACTCATTCATTTGACAATATGTCCACATTGACAGTTACTTTTTTGGAACCTGTCACTTAGGCAGTTGTTAATCCATTTAAGATGTACTCTGTGGTTGCACTAATTCTTAAATCAGCATGTTGTATATTAATGTGTCAAAATTCCTTTTAAAAATGTAAATATATTATTTATCTTTCACTGACTAAATTACAATGTCATAAAAGAATAATTTGAAGTGTGTTTAATAAGGACTGTAAGAACTCTTTCTCCAGAAACATAATGATTGACACTAATTATATTTCTAGCTTTTTATTCTCTATCAATTAAAAACTGTAGCAACAATTACATTCTTTCTCAGCATTGTTGCCAGGTTTCACTAGTCAGGATTTATCGGGTTTTTAAAATATTGGGATGATATCCACAATCTCTTGAAGAGTCCACATGTGGTAGTAATTGAATAAGAATATTACCTGGTCAGATGTGTCTTTTGTTATGCCTCCCAAGTGAAAACTTGCTGGGCATTCTGCCTTCAAAATACTATTGAGATCCATTTCAACATCCATTTTAAATAACAGTTGAGGTTATCTCATAGTTAATTGTCCAAGTCTAAGCTTGGAAAAATTAGACACATCAATTTAAAATTCACACCTATCTTACAATAGGCCATTAGCAGAGCTGAGATGAATTTCCTTTCAGCGATGTCCATGCTGAGCATGGAGTGTGTGCACACAGTGTAGAAACTCTGAGACATAACATTTAAATGTCTTATGCAGAATAGCATAATGCATATCCTGAAAAATTACAAAATGGCACAATCTTCTCCTGTGCTATGAGCAGGTCCTCCTGGTTCTCTACAGGAACTACTTATGAACAGCTGCATCTATTTTTTTAGAATTAAGAAGAGTCTTAGAACCTCCTTCTACTAAAGTAGGAAATCACTGTTGCAAAATTCAGTGAGTGATCTCAGAGAAGATTAAGGTGTTCTTACATGAGAAAATCTCTAAGTTAATTTTTCCCACACTTACATCCACATATTCTGGTGCCTGTGTCTCCCTGACTTGGCCAGGATCATTTGTGTGCAGCAAGGGGGACAAGAGATGCCATCAGCCCAGTGCTCATTATGTCTCTGGTGTTCATCTTGATTAGTGATGACAAACAGATTTTTGATTTACCTCCTATACTCTTCTGGAACAGATGCAGTTTTAGATATTTTGCCTCATTATTTTGTCTCATCCCTCATAAATATTAGGCAAAATTCCTGGCTTTCACAGAAGTGTTTATCTTATCTGCATGTTTTATAAATACCTTCTTCTACTTGGTTCCCTTAACACTTAGTTATAGGTGAGTTTTTCTACCTCTCCTTTTAAATGAAATCACTTATATGCTGCTCTGTAGCAGTTAATGCAGACCTTCCTTTTTAACTTTGTTCTGCTGTTTTTCCTGGTACTTTCAGACAAGCATACATAGTCACATAGATAGACACACACTTCCATTTATACTTAATTTTTGCCACAGTTAGTATTTCTGTTTTGAATTTTTACACTAAACCTAGCCTCTTTTTTTACTAATTCCTAAAAACTGTTTTCTTGTTGTCCTGTTTACTGGGAGATCCATTTTTTCCTCTCTTTGCTACTGTTTGTAACATATAGTTATTACTCTCACCTTTTATTTCTCCCTTTTGCTATATACATATACTTAAAAATTTTTTAATTGATACATTCACTTAACTCCTGAAGTAGGAGGGGTATTAACACATTGGTATACTGTTTCTTAATTATGAGGTGTGCCTTCTGGACATCTCAAAAATTCTTGTTAAACAACTTTAAAGTTTCTTTCACAATGGGTTGTCCGTATTTATTCTTCCTAATGAATTATCTCTCATAATTTTCTCCAGGTTTGAAAAATTCACTTTTGAGGTATGAAGTACTCTGTTTTCCCATAATTAATGTAATTAGATCCTCCAATTTGCTCCCTTTTATCCAATGTAATGAGGCTCAAAGTAGAATTATCTTATGCTAGGTTCAATACTTTTTGTGTTAGATAATTACCATCTGTAATTTTTAGAAACTTCAATGGTGTTTTACTACATACTGCATAGGACGCCTACCGTAGGTCTTTAAAACTGAAGTCACCAAGAACAGTACAATTTTTCTTTCCAGACAATAGCTCTAACACAGATAATCATCTCTCTAACATAGAGTGCCACCCTCATTTCTTTTGCCTGTTCTTTTTAGGTAAACATGTTTTATCTAATAACTTTTAAATTCCAGGTGCATAGATCATCCCATCACATATTTGCAATATCAGTTATATCCTATTACTTCTCAGCAGTAAGAATTTCCATTTCCCTGGCTGGCTACCCAAACTCCTGGCACTGCTCTATAGATTTCAGGAAAAGAATTCATCTACTTTCCCTCTCACTTCACAGTTTGTTCACAGCTCAGCTGAGTTTGAATTCAAAAATACAATGAGCTGTTCTGTGGAAAACTTCAAATATTGTCTATGGCCTGTCTGACCTTAGCAGCAGATCCATCTCCTCTAATGTCAGTGAAAAATCTTCCTTTAACTTCAGGGATGGTTGTATTAGACCCCAGCAATCTTGTTTTTCCTGATTTTTCTTATTCTTTCTCTCTGCCAGTGCCAGCCTCTTTCAGCTGCAGGGACAAGAGTGACTAAGGTGTTTATTCTGTGATTAATGCCTTCAATTGCCTTATATACTGAAAGAAACTTTAGAAGTGCTTACCTGTCAATCCTTCAGGTACCATAAGTAGATGATAAGGCAGATATAGACTGCTCAGAAGATACTGTGATAAGTTAAGCAGGTAAAGAAGCTGCATGGTCTGCACAGCAGAATGTATCTGTCCATTTGACTGACAGAAGCCACTGATTTTTTTTCTCCTTTTAGTGGATATATTAGTCTTAAGAATCTCCTAAAGATAAGAAAAGTGAACAGAGGAAAGAAAATGTCTGGGAAAACAAAGAAAAAAAATTGCTGCTACTAAATGTGAAATCTGATCCCATTGGCTTTGCTATTGGTTTAAATATTTGTCCCCAAACTGAAATATGCTTGGTTCTTAATTCCTCATGGTTTGATGGAAAACGTTAGTTTGCATAAATCCAGAGCTCTCTGCAAGAATGAACTGAATCACACAAAGAAAATCTCCCAAGCAAATTACCTTTTAAGAAAACATTTTTTTGCTTGGTCCCAAAGGAGAAAGCATCCTTTCATAGGAGAATGAGGGTTCTTATTATGTGTTATGCATCAGAGAGGAAAAAGAGACAAAAAAAGTAAGTCAGTTGAAACTAAAACAAACATTATTCTGAAAGTTAGTTTTGGTGAGCAACACAGACTCCCTGGCTGCTTACCTATTTCACTCATTATAGCCCAGGATTTCACCTGAAGGCAGGCAAGTGATCCAAACATCCAGCACAGCAACATGCAAGTGAGTTCCATGAATGTATGGCCAAAAGAGCTTGAGGGGAAGCAGAGGGGGGCTTTGGGAGAATACAAGCAAAGCAAAGCAGTGGGGAGTCAAATAACTTTATTTGAGCGTGCACTGACATAACAAAAGGAAGAATTCAAGTGCATAGAAAGTTCAAACTCAGGCTGTGAGAAAGCATTTGGCTCATTAGGAGCTTTTCTTGAATGCTGCCTGGATGGGACAAGCCACAGTTCTTGTCACTTTTAACAAGTAATGCTGAAGTGGAAATGGAAGAAAACAACACCATACTGCAAAGAACTTTGCATTGGAAAAAAACCTTATGCACCTCTGAGAGCTGAAAAGGAAGACAGGTTACATCTTATAGAAGCTGAGTTGTATTTTCTGAACACCAGCATAGGATTTGTCATGAATAAAAGGTGACATATCTCCCCTGGCAGATATTATCCTGTTCTTTCCTCAGTACAGACCTAACCACCAAATTTAGGTGGACTCTTACTCAAGCTGTAATGACTCCTAGACTTCAGCATATAAAGGGGAAATTTGTCCCAGAGCACAGCCTGGGGAGAATATAGTTAATTGTCTAGATGAAAGACATAAATAGTGGTATGCTATTATGTTTGGTCTGCAGGAATCACTAAAATGATACAGAGTACCATACTCTATTCCTCTGGAATACGTGAGAAAAAAATGCTGGTTTACCATTAGGCTGGGTATAGACACAAATTTCTACTGCTTTTCCTCTCTTAACCTCACTTAAACTTCAGTGGCACCCCTGGAGGCTTCTACCTTTAGGATAAAAGAAGCAGCAACTGATTTTACAGCCTGATAATTCATCATGCACAGATACAAATAAAGTTGAGGTTGCAAATGAATTCTGATAATGGAGGTGTCTCTGTCCCATAATGTCATAAAAGACCACATCATTCTTAATGTTTAACAAAGTAGAATAATTCCCTTAATTTCAAGTAGATTAGACAAACATTCCCAAATATGCATAATTAATAACAAAGAGAAAAAAATAAAGGTCAGAAAAGAAATGTGAATGGGTTTTATTGCATGCTCTGAGCACTCATCATAAAAGCAAAGTTAGGTAAACTCTCATTTAAATTAAAAAAAAATTGAATATGGTTCTACATTGTGAAACCAGGCATATAATGTATAAAATGCTCATTGAAAACATCTTTTTAAAGTCTCTAGATGTAAAATACTTGAAGTATTACTACTTGTGGAGGTATTTCTCATTCTGTTGTACAGACTGTGGTAGAGGTCCTTGACCTCTACGGGCCAAGGAAAAAAAAGACTGGAGTTATAAAATAAGTAATATTCCTTTTCTGTGTTGTCTGTTTTGTTTTATTTTCCTCTTTCTTATTTATTTATTTATTTATTTATTTTCTTAGTCTGCAATTGCACTGGAGAGGAACTGAGGGAAGAAACTGGGGACCTTGATTATTTTTGTTCCTTGATGAAGACGTCAGGTTTATTCTTAACTTTTACATACAAAAACTGTCTGTATGGATTGAAATAAAAGCATTTCTTTCATTATTAAAACAGTTAGCTAAGCAATTGCTGTAAAAGTTTGTATATTTGAAAAAAGAGTTTTCTTTTCTGTTCTTAACCTGAGTCATTCTCATAGTGCAGAGAAAACTTCTCAGCTCTATTGAATCTCTCCTTTGTTCCTACTTTGGTGCTGAAATCTGTAGTGATCTCATGTTTGAGAAATTAATTTCAAGGCTGCATTTGATTTTTGTTCCTTTCTCCTAAATAATTTTCATTTCTTACATTCAAATTTTTAGCAAAATTGAAATTTATTCACAAGGTGTAATTAATGAATTTTAGGTGAAAACTCAGTGCCTGTAACTGAAGTTACTAAAGTGACTACTTTCTTTACTCTCTTTGGTACCCAAGGAAATTATCTCTTCTTAGAATCTATGAATTGGGCTAATCTCACCCAACCGCTGTCTAAAACAGATGTTCAATGAATGAGTGCACACAGTAGCAGAAGAGACACACATGACAAATCTACCTTGCTTTGATGTCCTCTTACTAGGAACAGGATTCCTTACTTTTCTTACCTAAACACAGCAAAAAGTTAAGCTAATGACAGAATCACAGAATATCTGAATTGGAAGGGGTCCGGTAGCTCCAGAAAGGATGGATAGAAATAAGGATCACCATATGACTACTTGTTTCCACAGTGCAGGGCACTTGTTTTAGATTTTGTGAATCTCCATCAGAGATTCCTGTGTCTCTCTCTGTCATCTGTAGAGTCAAGTGAATTCCTTTACAAAGGCCACGAGACAATGGCAGGCCCTGGAAGAGCAAAGGAAGCACAAGAAGCTGGATAACTTGGGAACGTAACTGCACTGGGGGAGGCAGGAAGAGGGGAAAAAAAGTGCCCTCAGGTAAAGTGCAGAACACTAGAACATAAGACTGTGAACCGTATGAGGCAGAAACAAGGGGTAGGAGAATATGATGGGCAAGAGGCTGTGAGGAAAAATGACTGGATATGAAAAATACCTAACTAAGCATAAGACAGGAATAAGAAGAAAGCTAGAGGGAAAGTATGCATTATGCAGCTGATTATCCTTTCTGAATAGGAAAGGAGACCTTCAAGGGTGGAATGGCAGCTCCTCACATTTTAGGAGATAGTAAAGAGTCTCTGAAATCCCATCCAAGGGGCAGAGGGAAGCCTACAGTTTTGTGCAGGTATTTTATTTTTTTCCTGAGATGACAACAACAAAAAGTATAAAAGAAACTGCTCTGTCTGAGAGCAGCTGGCTTTCCAGCCAAAGTGAAAGAAATCAGTAGGCAAGTAAAGGCAACAAGGGCAGGACTGGAGAATTCATTTTAAACTCCAGGTTCCAACTAAAGCTTAGAAGGAGATTTTCAAGTCCCTCAAGGGAAGGTGGCTGAGGAGATGTCATTTGGAGTTGCAAAAATCATGTAGACAATGAGACAAGAGAATGGGTTCAAAATGTAGTGAGATAGAATAAACTTGAGTGCCAACTTCTAGAGTGACAGTAAAGTGAGAGCAGTAACAGTCATTATAACAGAAAAAAATAGATAACTTCTTATAAACAAAAGAAACAAGTTTCTTATAAAAATAAGATATATTGGGTCTATATTGTTTATAATTCTTATTCTCAATCCACATTTTTTTCAAGGTTCAATAGAACACAGTTTCTGAAATAGCCAGATTTAGTCTGAAATAATTAAATTAGAATGGGTTTTAAAATTGAAAAGAAAAATGTTCTCTCCTTATCAGGGAGGAACTAGCCTGAACCAAACATGATTCTGGAGGGGGAAACAGCAATAAAAACCATCATGAATAGAAATATTGTAGAGTAAAGGAAAAGGCCTGAAACTGCCATTGCTACTGATAACATAAACCAACAAAAAATGTTTGTTGTAAAGACTATAAAACATAATCTACTGGTGCCGTTATTTGTGTCAATTCAAGAAATGGACTAAGAGAAACTGAAATGGATAGCAGCCTGTGTGTATGAGCTGAAGTGAATGTTTCTTCACTTTGACTCATATGTTTACATTTTCAAGAAGTAAATATTAAATTTCATTTTTTTGTTAGCTATTTAGTAACACAGCATTGTACATATGGCAAAACCAGTGCCACTGGCCAAGAATACAGAGAAACATTGCCTCCCAGGAAGCATGGTGTATGTGGGGAGAAGAGGGAGAAGACATACAAATAGAAGACAATTTCTTTTACTTAGCTTTAGGGGTAAAATGTTTTATACAGCTTACTGTGCTAAAACTAGGTTACAATATATCATATTCAATGCTGTGTATAATCAGTATTTAGGGCTTTTTATTTTCTCACATAGCTCTATTTGCTCAATCAGACAGACCTTGTACCATTTCAGTGAATCTACTGCTGTCAGGAATTATATACACTGAAGTAAACTGCAGGTTAACTGTCTATGGATTGTGTGGAAGAAACTTTACCATGTGGAAAGCCTGCTAGAGAAACATCACTCTTTCTGATTCTACCAGCACATTATAATAATTCAGATGTCCCTTACTTTCAGCATTAAATTCTCCTATGCATTTGCAAGTGCTGAGCTTGTTAACTTTTATTGCTTGACAAACCCTAGGGCTCACTCTTTTACTTCATAAAAAAATGAGCTCCCTTCCGAAAATTTGCTAATGGAAGTGAAAGAAGTTTAGAAAAAACAGGAAAGGAATACCATCTGACAAAATATTTTACTTTCTGCTGCCTGTCACTCTGTTCTTGCTGTCTTGGGAGGAATATTATCCTGGGAGGAGTTATATTACTAAATACAGTTTATTAAAGCAAATTTGCTGAAGTTACATACCTCATAAGTTTAAGAACAGGGGCAGAAAGAACATATTTAAGAAGAATGTTTTCCAGTAGTGATAGCTGGTCAATGGCATACAAATGATCTCAGTCACAGAAAGCTGGTGAATAATTATAATAGGTAATTTGGGCTTTGTTTTGAAAGTTAACTGTCTAATGTAACACCACAACAATGAAGTAGCCAAATATAACAGATACAGAAATTCAAAGCTGCCTAATAACAGTGTATTTAAATACCACATGACCTACCATGAATTTAAAAAAGAGAAGGAGAAATTACACCATCTGTTTTAATTCAGCTTGTTAAAAATGCTTGCAGGGATTGATGACACCAAAAAGTATGGTAGATTAATTTGATTTTAGTGTAGTGGGAAAGTACATCAGCTATTCCCTTCACCTGAGGGAGCCAGAGATCCTTGTTCTGCAACAAGTCGTGGCACATTGGGTTCTCCCATGGAATAAAGGGATCATTGCTTTCAAGCAGCTGACTAGTTGATACTTTGTTTTTGGCAACATTTATTGTTTCAAAGAGTAAAATTTTCATAACTCCACTATCCATTTATCTTTGATATCATATTTCTGTCATTTTCTTTCTTTGCCATCTGGATTTTAAGATGGAATGCCCATTTTAATGGCTGAATATTCTAAAGGTACTCTTATCACATTCTTTTGCTGATTTATCTTGTGCTCAGCCTCTACAATGAGTCTCAATAGCAAGGAGAATCAATTCCTTATAGAGAAAAGAGGGGAAACTGAATCAAATGTCAAACTGATTTATCACAGGCTACATTTAAACAATCATTATTTTGTAAGGAGTTTCTGTAAAATAGGAAACATTTTGAGACTCACTTTCAAAATTGTTTTCAGTATTGGGGCACCTGGAAGTTCTTGAATGTAATCCCATTGTGTAAAGCAATGTGCAAACAAAGCACAAAGAGATGCTCTCTTCTCCAAAGAATTTAAAATCTAGGGGAAAGATAACGCGAAAAAAATACAGGTGGAGAGGGGAGTCAAGGAAACCTTGAGTCAATACCAGATACTGTGAGTCAAGAGAGGAAACGCTGGTTTCAATGTAGCTTATAACTCTGCAATTTTCACCAAAAGGACATTTCTAAGAGTATCAGAGGAATATCTTCATATCAGTTGATAGGAATGCTTGTTTAAGTATTTAACAAATTGAAAATGGTAATTGTAACTGGAAAAAGAGAGACCAAAGTCAATAGATGAAGGAAGAAAAATAGTAGATTATTATAGAAAAAATCAGCAGCTTACATTTGATTTGATGGTTGAAGACTTTCTTGCAAAAGCTTGTGGTCTTATGAGTTATGGAACTGCATCAGCTTTCCAGGTGGGTATGCATGGGGTGAGCTTGGAAAGGTTAGGGAAAAGTGTGTTATTGTGACCCAGACAGGGAATTATAAGTGCTCATATCAGTTTTAGCCTTGTGGATTGGTAAACCAGATTATGTAATAGTGAGGTTTTACAATAAAAATAAGCAGGACAGGGACCTAGTCTGAGTCTCTAGAAAGAGGCCTGACTGAAAGATGATGCCAGATGACAGGCCTGCATGGTAGCAAGGACAAGGACTCACACAGGGAATGAAGGAATTCTGGTGTGGGCAGACACTGGATGAAAGACTAGGAACTCTGTTTAACTGCTTGACTGCTGGAAAGACAGACCAATATTTTATGTATGCAGCAGCAGGATCTAAATAAGATGTGGACTTGAGTGGGCCCAGGAAAACACACTCTGCCTCAGTCCCACACTCCCAAAGGCGAGGGGGAAGGATGTGGTGTCTATCAGCTGCGTCTGTAGGAGCTCCAAGACCCTGAGTCTGGTGCAAGCAATGACCTCAGGGAGGAAGGCACGAGGCAGACATTCAGGAGAGACTGCCAGCATTAGTTGTGTGCCTGGATAGGGACAGCAGTACAGAGAAGAGGAAGCTGGTCATGACCATATATATTAATGCAGGTAAGATTTTCCTTATAAAAAAGTCTTGCAAAGAAAAGGAGTGGTGTATTGTGTGTGTGTGTTTCTAAGTTATCTATGTACCAATGCAAGAGCTTTTTTTAGGCATTAACACCACCAGAGCAGGCCATCTCCTGGGTGCTTTGAAGGCTTCCTAATGGTGAAATGAAATAAAAAGAGGCCTGGGAGGAGGAGGAGGCACAATGTTCAGGTTTCTGAGGTACTTACACATACCATTTGTTTCATATGTGTTATGGAAGAAATGGAAATGAACACACCCTTTCTGCAAATATATGTAAATGAGTATGTAAATCATACCTCTGTCACTTGACAGACTGTCTATTAAGCTCTAGCAACACCACTGATAGTAGCTGGCCTTTGAATAATGGCAGGGTTTGAAGCCCTTGGATGGAGATGTACTTAAGTTGAGTGAGATATAAAATGGTTAAAATACTGACAGACTCCTCCAGTGCATCCACCCAAGGAATTCTGTCAGTGTTGAAGGCAGGACCACGCACTGCACCTTGCAGGTGCTGGAGCAAGGTATTGGACCCAATGATGGGTCCTTATGGGTCCGTTTCATCTCGGGATCTTCCATGATTCTACGACTCTATGTCCTTACTAACGAGATCTGTTGGCAGCATGCTAGAGCAACTTGCAGATTCCAATTAATGCAAAAAATTCACGTTATTACCAGTGGAAAGCAGCACTGTAAGGAGAAGAGTTGAGCTGGTCCCTCCCAGTTTACTTGCCATACTACTATATGCTTACTTCCTAGTTCTTTTGTCCTTTTACATGCACACAATTTCTATTACCATCTGCTTCATGTAGGAGGACTCACATCTATAAAATAGCTGCTCTAAAAGATTAATAGTAGTAGATTTTCCAGATGAAACAATTTTCAAACTTATATGACAACTGAAAATCAACGAGAAGTCCTCACTTACAAGAAATAGCCACTTGCAAATTTTCTCAAGCACTTTCTTTACCAGACTGTGACAAACTGAACATCAATCCCAGGATAAGTATACTATGCATTGCAGTGACTAAGCTGCTGTTTCTAGGAGTAAGCTCAAGAAGACATGGTGGCTTTGAAATTTAGATGCTGAAATACACAGATTTCAAAAGTACAAGGCAAGAAGAGTTTCTGCTGAAGTTGTTGGAAATGATAGATAATTGTCATTGCTAAAAATCAAGCGTCAAATAAATACTTTCTTGAAATGTAAGATTATAATTTGAGGTTCTGAACAGAATTATTCATATTTCTTTAGGCCCAGCAGTGATTCTGGCTACTGTTATCAAAAGAATGAAACATTAGACAGGTATGTCTGTAAAACTCAGGTAAAAATCTGTTCAAGATATAAAATAAAGTATTGGTTAAGAATAAATATTTAAAAATATATCTATCTTACACACAGTGTAATCAAGATACTGAGATTTAAGGCTGAGGTTGCATGTTAAATTCCATGGGTTTTTTGAGTATTATATTTTAGAATGTTTCCCTCTCATATGAGATATATGCTGATTAGCTTAAATTAGATCAATATAATAAATTATATAATAAAGTATATCAGTTGTAGCCAAACTACTGAGACTATTAGAATCATTTATGAAGGACACAGAGAGAGAGACGCCTCCTGTAACTCTTGTTAACTCATTTGTTGAGAATAGCAATTTTGAACACATGGTGAGGGCAAGCATGATCTAAAGGCTGCTTTAACTTCTACAGATATTTTGATATGTCATTTTAACACCTAGAAGGCTTAAAGAATTGCAATACTTTGGTCTGTTGCTTGTGTAACCCATGTGCTTTTTTCTGGGCTTCAGGAGCTAGTATGGTGCTTTCTGAACCAATAGTCCATATGTTGGGACTATCTGTATGTCCAAGGAATAATTTTGTGGACTAGTTATGTTATATCACAGTTTCTACTTGATGGAAAACCTGACATGGAGGGTCTATGGAAACTGATTTGACATCCTAACGTTTCCATAATAGTTACAGTAGAATATGTTAACGTAAATCCATCAATACTCCCTCCCTCACACCTGGTTATTGCCCAAATAATGTGACATACGACATAAAAGTCAAAACCTACTAAACAGCAACTTAAATCCCATGAGAATTATCCAAATATTTATTCCTGGAACCATTTTAGATGAGCCACTTCCCTGTGTTTAGGAGTTCTGTCTTCATAACATTTTTTAGTGTTTGCAGCTGACCAAGGAAAAAGCAGACTGATAAAGTACATTGTCTGATGAGATTTATGGGAATGGCAGTTAGTTAACTCAAAATCAGTCTGCTGCACCATGCTTACATGTCAAATAAAGATATTTCTCTGATTTAGATGTTATTTCTTTGTTGCAGGATAACACATTTTTGATAAAAAGCTTTTGTGATAAGAAGTAGGATTGGGAATAGAGAAGATATATATCCTGAATGCAGCCTTCTCTGTACTATATGAATATGTGCACAAAAGAAGCCTACCACAGGGTCTGAGCTGAAATAAAAGGTTATACAAAGTAGTGACGTATGTCTGGAATCTTTTTGTCCCCTCAAGAGAAAATCAGAAGGGAAAACCAGGGTACAAACACTAGTTACAGAGTCTTCTCCCCTAAAATATATCTTTTATCAATTGCATTGCATAATGGTGACATTCTATCATAGAAAAAACAGATCGGAATTTAGACGGCCCTCACTGGGCTTTTTTTGGGTCTGCAGTTCTGGCTATAAGGGTTTGTGGTTGCAAGCCTTGGAAAAATAAATTTGCCAGTATTGCTGGCACATTTCAGCTAAAATCATACTCACTATGTGGAATTTTTATGGGCACCACAATAGTCCTACTATCTTGGAATTTTACTTTGTGCTGTCATTTTTTGACATTTCATTTGGAAACTTGAATTACTTTCTGGTCCTAGGTTAGATATCAGCATTGGGCATCTCCCTTCAATTCTCCATACCACATCTTGATATGAAATGCAGAAGTTAGTTTCTCTCAGATGTCTGTAATTTAGTTCAGAGTATGACTTTAGCTTCAATGCATATGCCTTCAGCTTCAATATATAACATATAATTCAAGGAAATTACTGCTCTGTGCTCAAGAAAGGATTGACCCTTGTTCTCACGTCTGGAAAATAAATACTTTAGATCAAGTGCTGGAGTTAAAATCCAAGTGGCTATTTAGCCAAACATGACTAAATTATTTAAGGTTCAGGATGAGAGGATTTATATCGTTACACATCTAATGATCCATTTTCTAAGACTACAAGCAAGTACATATTTATATTTGGAAAATGCTTACATTTTGTGTCAGTAAAGCTTAAAGAGAGGGGTTTTTAGACACTCCTCAGATGTTTGCCTCTATACTTTGGAGGCATGTCTGCTAATTCTGTTCCTCAGCATCAGTGTGTTTTCCAGTTAAGCATTTAGGAGTTGCAGTTACCTAAGTTAAAATTGGAACTCAGTACAGAAATATGGTCATAAAGGCATGCAGTGAAAGGAATATGGATATTCAGGTTTTAAAATTATGATTATTGAAGTCTTGAGTCTTTTCTAAACTCATGTATAATACACAGAATATAAATATAATGAGAATAGTTATGATTGCTACAGAAATAATTGCTAATTTATTATTGATACATTGAAAAGTAATGATTAATAATACTAATTTCATTATTGTTATTCCTGGAAGCACTGACAGTAGTCAAGCACCATATTGTGTTACTCTGATCATGGAACAAGAAAATTTCCATTGCTGCAGGTATTTCTAATCTTTGTACAACCTAATTTTTTGCAAAAGTAAGGATATGAATGTTGGCAACATTAGGTATTAGATGCATTGAATCAAAGAGAATGTGTAGTTGGATTTCACAGAATCATTTTAGTTGGAAAACACCTCTAAGATCATCACCACCCTGTCAACAAGACCATGTCACTAAGTGTTGTGGCAAGTCATTTCTTGAACACCTCCAGGGATAGTCATTCCATCACCTCCTTAGGCAGTCTGTTCCAATGCTTATCAATCCTTTCAGTGAAGAAATAATTCCTAATGTTCAGGCTAAACCTCTCCCGGCACAGCTTGAAGCTATGTCCTTGCATTCTGTCACTGGTTGCCTGGGTGAAGAGACCGACCCCTGCAAGGCTACGACTTACTTTCACGTAATTGTAGAAAGTCGTAAGGTCTCCTTTGAGCCTCCTTTTCTCCAGGCTAAACAGCCCCAGCTCCCTCAGCTGCTCCTCATAGGACTTGTGTTCCAGACCTTTTTCCAGCTCTGTTGCCCTTCTCTGGACATGCTCCAGCACCTCAATGTCTGTCTTGTACTGAGGGGCCCAAAAATGAACACAGGAGTTGAGGTGTGGCCTCCCAGTGCTGAGTACAGAGGGACAGTCACTGCCCTGGTCCTGCTGGCCACACTATTGTTGATACAGACCAGGATTCCATTGGCCTTCTTGGCCACCTGGGCACAGGCTGGCTCATGTTCCGCTGCTGTTGACCAGCATCCCCAGGTCCTTTTCTGTTGGGCTGCTTTCCAGCCAGATTTGATACATCATGTTTTACCAAACATTCAGAGAAAAGTTGTGCAATTATATTAGCCTGTATTTTAAAGATTGTTCAGGCATCATAGTACTGGAAGACACTTGAAGCTTTCTGGTAAAGCGGTTGATCTTTTTCACTGTTAGGCCCTCCTGAGATCTAAGTGGAGATCGACTCACAATGGTATAAATTACATTTATAAAGTACACAGGTATAAATTATAGGTAAGATTAACATTTTTTCACTTCTTTCCATTATTTCACTTCTCTTTCTTGCTTGTTTTTTCTTCGTTGTCTTGTGCCCCTTCATGACACTATAGACTGAATGCCTTTTTCTTTTAGTTTGGCTTTCTCCATAGTCTTTGCAAAAATCCTACTTCATGTGACTGGCAAATAAATAGTCTTTATTGTCCTTTGGTTCTGCTGTGAAATACTGTACCATTGGAATTTAACTACCTTCTTCTTTGTGACTACTGCTTTGCTTATCTATCCAGCACCAGTGTACAAGTCATTACAAATAATTTTGGCCTTTTACTGCTACATACAAACAAATGCAACTTGCATCACTCTGCCAGATGATGCAGTACATTTTCCCATTTGAATTAACTCAGCTTTATGGTCTCTGTCCTTACCCAGATTAACTGAAAACAGGTTTTGATTTGCCAGTGCAGTGCTGAAATACGAAACTTGTTTCCCTGGAAACTTAAATGTCTGAAGCAATCATTTGCACATACAGTATCAGCGCCAAAAGTGCATATTTTTTCAGTTCAAGTTAAGAACAAAATAAAAATCTCTTGTTGTTTGTTTGAAAAGACTCATATTTAAAACACTGTGAGAAAACCCTTGTATTTAATTTCAGAGACCAAAGATTTAATTCTTCCCATAATAAATCTGGATTGCAAAATAATTTCATTTTTAGACTAATTGAATTCACTGAAATAACTGTTTAGAACACTTAAAAATTCTGCTGAAATGTTTACCTCTAATTGTCATGCAAAACACTTCTGCCCTTTCCTCTGGGTAGGGCAAAACAACTGTCATTTTATCAAAGATTATCTTCACCAGTCAAGAACACTTAGATTGTTTTAATCATTCTGTTCACAACTCTGACTTTCTTTTCAAAGCTATTCATAGAAATTTCTTCAAACTGTTATTTTCTACTGACAGATGCCCATTCAATATTCTCCCCTCTCTCCTCTCCTGCCTTTCCCCTTCCCTTTCTCTGCTCTCTGCCTTTGTTTCTAAACCAAATGACTTGCTCCCAATCCCGGGTATTGGGAAATAGGAATAATACAAATATGTGTACACAGATTCACATACCTGGTCCCACAAGCACACAGTTTAATAAAGTGTCAGTAGGGCACTTTGGTTATACTATTAGCAAAACTGCAGTTTCCAGGCTTTGCAACCTTCAGCCTGCCCTAGAGAAAACCTCAACACAGTTGGCTGTAGCCAACTGCTCTTTTAATGCTAGTTTCTAAAATATTTGACCAAATGAGAGCCATGGTAATTAACACTCAGCATGCTGAGAGTTTTGACTAAGACCATAGCGACTGATTTGATTGGATAAGTTAGCTTGAATTTTTCCTGATTTTAAATAGACAACTGCATATTTGATTGTGTTAAAATACATTATCAGTCTATTTTTTAATTGAAAGCTATATTATTAATAATTAACAGTAATTTTGTACACAACATTTAGGGTTTTTTGGGGACTTTGATATGTTTACAGAGGCATTATTATTTTTGTTTTTCAGAAAGGAAAACAATGGGTTAGAGAATGTGATTTGCCAAAAGGTCATACAGCAAATACTGACAAAACTGACTTCCAGAATGAAATCTTGGCTTTGGTGAAATCAAATGCAAAACTCACAGAGACAATGGGCTCTCATCCCAGACTCCTGTCCTGACTAGATGCTGCTGAGGGAGATTGAAGATAAAATGTGTTACTAGAATGCAGTTGGGGTATTTTAGGACTTCACACTTTTATTCACAGCTGAACACTTTCAGGGTATGATATGCTACTGTGCCCTGTTATTGCACTGGCTCTCATGTGGTGGTGCTCATGTTTGAAAATACACCAGGGTTAGAAATATGTCCTTTTTTCTCCTCCCTTGCAGAGCTGAGGGATGAACTGGATATGTAAACAAACGTACATCGGCATAGTCAGACTTGTGTGACACTGGAAAGATTATTTTTCTATAATTAAAGTGGCATAAAAAAGTGTTTAAGCAACAGTTACTGGGACTAGATGTGTCTGTGGATGCTGCTTTCTTCTTACCATGTCAGACAGAAAGTTAGTGGTAATGATAGAATTATGTAAGGAAATGAATCATGAAAAGTGAGAAGAAGATTCTGAAACACTTAATGCTAAATTTAAGGATTTGGAAAGATACTCAAATTCCACACAGAATGTTGGGACCAAATGCTTTCAGTCTATTCAACCTAACTATTTTCTTTAACACTGACAAGTATTATTACACTTCTTGTGCTTCGTGCTTCAATTTATTTCTAGTTTAATTTACATGTCAGTAAATTTATGTCTGACGTCAGTCTGGCTCTTACCATCCTCTTTTTATCAGATGTTTACTTCACATTTCTATCAAACATCTCTGAATTCAAATATGCTTATTAAAGATAATGTTGGCACTTCCAAAACAGGCGCAATCACCACCTTTTCAATTCCACCTAATTTAAACACTTTTTAAACTTCAGATGACATATGTATCATTTTTCTCTTTGGAACTCTGTTTTATCAGAGTGCTAATCTTATGCAGAAAGATTCAAATATGTGAGTAATAAATTCATAGAAACCTTTTAGAATAAGCAAAATGATGGTACAGCTAAGTAAAATAGAGCAGGCTAAGTGATGACCAGTTTTTTAAATGATGAGTGGAATAAGTGTGGAAATAAAAGGTTACCTGAATGGCATTTGTTACATTCCATCCTGCTTCCCAGCTGGTGATCAGTTTGACCTGAGCATGTGGCAAGGGAGCTGGGGACTTGTATTCTGGATCCTGGTGACAAACATTAAGCTCAAATTTCAGGGGTCCATCTGGTTCCTCTCTGTTCTCGCTGTGAGCTCTGTTCAGTTCATCTCTTCTAGCAAAATTCACATGCTCTTCATCGGTGTCTAGGCAGCTGTCCCACCTCAGCAGTCCCAAAAAGAGAGATGGTGTTTCCCTAAAGCAGTTGAAAAGAGATGAAAAAGTCTGCTTCAGGTGAGCCATCCTCAGTACCAAACATAAAAGTAAAATCTTTCATTACATGTCTTTATTTTTTTCAGCAGTTGTACGTTGTCACTCCTTTTGGTAGGTTAGCCTTGATATAATGGTTTGCTGTCCTTGGTTCATTTATTTGTGCCTGTTTCAAATGACAGCTAAAGAAATATCTCCAGGGTCTTCAACATACTGCCCAGAGTAGCATGCAGCAAGATTTAGTAGTCTGCAAGCTTCAATTTACAATTCAAATTGTTTTTCCTTTTACCTATGGCATCTGTGTAGATCAGTCATTCATGAAGCATCTACAGGTGGCTGCAAGAATCTTTTCCTGGAAATTATGCATGTTTCTAACACAAATAAATAGTTCTGCCAGAAGAAAACAAAATGCTTCATTAAAAACTAGAGCTGATGGACTGACTGCTAAGAAAATGCATGTAAATAAGTTCACTTTTCCAGATGTGAGAATTTTCTGTTGTGTTTTAGTGTCTACAGAGGTCAGTAGAACTTTAAAAATGTTCTTAATAGAGCTTAAAGTAGCAAGAAAAAGAAAAGTAGCTAGTTTGTAACTATATTTAATTCACTGTTACCAGCAACATTTAGGGGAAAGACCTAGAGGCATGATGATACATTCACTTTATGGTTGTGAATTATAAATAGATATATTGTATACATTATAATAATATATTAATATTATGATTATTCACACTGTAAAATACTAAAAATAGTATTTACAAAAGTATCCTCTTCCTTCCTGACATGGCCCACAGAATTTGTGAAGATAGGTAAAGAGAGAGAAAATTGGGTTACACTGTCATTGGTTAATTTATGCCCATTTTCTTTTATTATTTGCTATACCTGCCACACGTTCCTCTTCTCTCTTTCTTTCTAAAGAGTACTGGGTTTTAACAGCTAAGTTTTTCTTCATTAACAGCTGAATAACTGGTACAACACTGCTGATCATGCTGAAAAAAGTGTTCACTTATAAAAGGTCAGCATGGGGACCTCGGAGCATGTGAGAGCAGTTACAATCCTTGCTTGCCCTAGCATGCCCTTCCTGTCAGAAGAAATTTCAGGAATTCTCACAACAATTTTAGAAGTTTATATTTCTGAACAAGAATTCTGAACCAGTGACTTTTCTGCCATATTGTATGTATTTATGCACTGCAGTCTCATTAGGAACTCTCCGGACCTGCCCATTTCCAAAATGAATCATGCATGCCTTGTTGTCTCCTGTTTCTTATGTGCTCAGGATTAAATAAGCATGGAGACAACCCTCACTGTTCTGTCTTTTACAATCAGACACTGAAATTTCTCTAGCTCTCATCAGAAAACTAATATTCTGAAGCTCTCCACAGTTTAATCACCTGTCCTAAAAATAAAAATATTTCAGAGACACAATTAGTATGGAATTATGTTCCTGTGCCTACCTTGTTCAAGCCTCATCACTGACTCCTGTATGTTCCAAGTCCATGGGTTTATCGCTCAATGTTCTAGACTATTCTTTTACACATTGTGAAATCTGCTGATTTCTGACCTGAATAAAAAGTGTCTCTTGCTTGTTAAAATATCTATTTATTGGTAATTCTAAAGACAAAGTGAATGTTGCTAGCCATCTCACAAACATATCATGGTCTTCTGGAGTGACCTGGAAGGTGCTTGAAAATACAAAAGTGGGTTTTACAGCAAATTTTGACCTTAGTTTAGTTCTCCTTTAATGGAAACCATTCCACTAGGAAGTTCCAGGAAGATTTCTGAGAGGAATGCTCTGTGATAGGTGTAGATACTGCCCAGATTAAGTAAACCTGGCAACAGTATCTATAAAGTGAAAAAAATGTCAGAAATCACATGGCTAATTTTCCTAATATATACAGAATGATCTGAGATACACAAATGGAATCATGGGAAGTGGTAAACATTATTATGTACTTTCAGTCTGTTCTGAAGCATTACTTCTGTAGATGTTTACATTTCTGGAGTGGACCATTTTCTTGTCATTGGCTTTATCTAATGTGAAAAGCATAATGTCATGGAACAGATACTTAGCATTTTAAAAGATAGTTTTATCAATTAAATGCAGATAAGAACCATTTTAACATCCTGAGGAACTGAATTCCATCAAATGTAAATGTTGATTGCTACAAATGAAGTATTACATAAGAAATTGTATTGTTTATCTGGTGTTTGTAGGATCTTTATTTTCTATTCAAAAGAATTTATTGAGACAGCAATGAGTGCTGTTTGGTGGGGGGGGGAATGTTTGTTTTTCTTTTGTTTGGTTTTTTTAAAATTTATTTTTATTCAAGTTTTTTTGTTGTTGTTGTTTTTCCTTGTATATTAGTTAGGATTTCATACAGCTATTTAAATCAAGGGAAGTGTAAGCAACTTTAGAAACAGAGAGATATCTCTGAGTATAGAACCAATTCTTTTGACTGCACAGGGTTAGAGAGGAATTGTCCAGTTTTATCCAAGACCCTCTTACAGCACTGGAAGGAATCCCATTTTCAGATCTCTTATCTGCCAGATGCACCCATCCAGAAAAATTAAATAATAGTAAAAATTGTTTTTTCATGGTTATACAGAACTTCAAAAGTAATGTAAAATCTCTTTTAAAAAAATAGCTTTTAGTCGGTTTAAGTTCACTGCTTTCTTATTGACTACTAAAACAAAGGCAAGTAAGTCTTTAAGTTTCCAGAAATATCCGAATCTTAATAAAATATTTATATTAGAAATCCCAAACTTGGTACACTCTTTGGATTACTTGTTTCAATGAAATATCATTATTTGTTTCTGACATACAGCATAGCACAGGACAACACAAGCAATCATTGTACAATATTTATTGTTATCTATGTTTAGTGCTCTTAGCGATCCTAGCAGCCACCTTTGGATGAAGTGTCTTAAAATCAACCAGTAGGAGACAGCTTTTTTATGAAGGGTATACAGTTTAAGAAGTGAAGATGGACAGAGACATGGCAATCTGGGAGTCTAACCTTTTTATCTACTGGGTATAGGTTTTTCATTCTGTATATTCCCTGCAGCTTTGATTTTTCCAGCTAGTAGGGCAAATTATGCTCTTAGTTACATTGCTGTACATTTACTGGCTCTTTCACTGACATAAATAACAAAGGAAGATATATCAAATCTGGTTTTATTATTGCATTAAAAACTGCTGTCTAGATGACTGCAGTAGATTTTGTATTTATTATGTTACTTCCAAACCATCAGAAATAAGCAGTAAAGGCAACAAATAAGAGCTGGACTCAGTTGAAGGGTTCTGTACTTTTCCCATGCAGTAATTCTGCTAGACATTCTTTCTACACATGTTCTTTATCCACACAAGTCAATATTTTACATTTAATTAAACGTTCTGTCTTGTCTTAGGAAAAACTTCCTGATTTATGGTAGGCCTGTAAGTGTGGTTATCATTGTCCTTGGCACCTATTCACCTATTTCTATTTCAGTACCTAAACTGAGATTCAAATTTTCTTGGAAAGCAGCAGACTGTCACAGATTCACTGTGAATCATAAGTTTGACAGGGCTGAATTTCAGGAACAGGAGGAGCACAAAAATAGGCTTGGAAAAGAATCTTTCTTGGTCAGTAGAATTTCGTAGTGCAGTTGCTTATGCCCAAGGAAATAAGGTCTTCAGAGCTGCCACTTGTGTTGGCCATAGTTTTATTCAAAATTTGTTTGACTGTAGGACCCTTAGTTATACCCATCAAGAAGAGTATTTCAGAGCTGTAATAAAAAGTAGGCCAACGAAATAGTTCATCAGCCCCGTATGCTTTTATCCAACAAAGCAGTGCATTTATTTAATGCTGAATCTTTATAATCTCACTTTTGCTGTGGGATATGGGTTTGGTCCAAGTATTGGGGTAGTAAGAATGTCGTTGCTGCTTAGCATACCCTTTCACAAGGGAGAAGAGCTCTCTCCACAAAAAAGGTGTCTTAAATAGTCTCACCATTGTTAGTCCTGAGGCTAGCTGGGGCAAACACAACATTCCCAGGTATATGAGATGCTTTATCTAGAATAATAAATATGTGCTCATAGGATATACACTGCTATTACTTCCCATAATGGAATCAGTTTGCAACTAAAGGGCTTTTTCAGTTTTTCCATGTCAGTGTGCACTAGGCCTATGTATAAACTTGGGTCCGAGAGCATGAAAATCTTAGGCAAAGCTCGGCCTGTGGTGTATTCCCACAGAACTCTGACGCTGTATGATGGAGTAACCAGGAATGCAGGTGCACTGCTGAGTGCCTGTGTTACACTGTTTAGGTACATCCTTACTATCCCAGAAGCTCAATAGGGCCCTTTTAGGTAAAGAGACTAATATGTCTAAAGAGTTTCTTTACCAAAAGCTTTTGGTGATGCCTGAATGACTTTAAACTAAAATAGAGATGACAGTGTGCAATGAAAAAAATACCTGAAACAAAACATTGTTCAGTTTGACAAGCATATCCAGAAAAAAATCACAGATTGTCCATCCACCCTTTGAGTGGTGAAGGTTAATGGTGACTGAGACCACCATTGTAGTGAAATAAGGGTTTAACTTTTGGTTCTATGGATCCCTAACATAAATATTTGCAACATTTTTTTTCCACACTTTTAACTGATGCTTCTTTGAATGCTCAGGTTTCTTAGCAAAATTCATCTCTAGGTGTTTCTGCCATTCATACAAATTTGGAAAGCAGACACAGAGAAGGCACAACATGTGATGAAAGATAATGTTAGTAATTGATAACATCTGTTCAGAAAGGTTTCTTCATGTTCACTTATATTTATTTGTATGATTTTGCAATATTTTTTGGTATTGTGGCATGCTCTATGCATATTACTCTGGCTACTCTTTAAATAGTTATTCAAAATTATGTTCAAGCATGCAAATATATATAAGTATATGAGTGTAAACGCATGTGGCACTTTAGAGGAACATGAAAGATAACATCCCTCCCCACAGAAGATAAACTGTAACCCAGACAGAAAAGAATTTTTGTGATGACAATTTAAAACAAAAGGGAAAGAATGGAGTGGTTAACGCTGAACAGATGAGCACTTGAAAGTTTCTAGAAAGAATCTGATCATGCACCGGAATCTGTAGAGGACCACACTTCTTAGAGAAAGAGAAGGCACTATTCAAAGCCTGAGAGACATGGAAGGAACTAAGTCCATAGTGGAGTAAGAAAGAAAACAGTAGGAATAATGGCTGTAAGAAACATAGGTCTGCATGGGGTAAAAGAAGATAAGAACATGAATAGAGACAGAAAGGAAACTGGAATCAAGTATTCAAGGACATGATGTCATAGTATGAAGATTTTTGTTACTTTATATAGAATATTTCCTAAGACATGCCACAAAATCTTCATATGTAATCAGAAATGTGGATGCTTTTCTGAGTTTCTCAACATGTTTCTTCCTCATGTTTCTCAACATAGTTTTCTTCTACATGCTAACATTCTATCAGTTAAGGATACTCTGCTGGAAAAAAAAATGCAATTTGTGAGGATCAGGGAAAATGCCAAGGAAATAGCCACTCATCACGAGTGGCTATTTAAACCTATCCCAGGGTTGACCCTCAAGGAATATTTGCGCTACAAATCAAGCTCACAAGAGATGCACATGCCAGAAGTAGGCATTGACCTTTATTCAGGCCATTTGTATACATGTATCATGATGTAGCCCTTAAATGCCTAGAGGTTTGTATCTTCCCATTGGCTAGTTCACTGGAGAGAAATCACCATTATCTAGGAAAGGATTAGCGTTATGGAGCTAAGATGGCTGATGATCTCCAGAAGAGACAAGGCAGTTTTGTAGCTAATGGAGAAATATATTTTCTCTCTGTCTGCAGCACTTAAGTTTCAGCTTGGTGAGTTGCACCATGGTTTTTACATAAATTAATATGGATGGAATTCCTCTGAGCAGCAGAGAAATTTTCTGAGCTACCCATTTAGGCCCCTTTCATATAATCAGTAGAATAAAACAGATGCTTCTAAAGAATTGTTTGTCTCATCTTAACGTTGGCACCTGAAGCAGGTTGGATGCCATAGGTCAGTAGCATGAAATTGGCTATTTTCTCCCTCTGTATATAAGGGAAATCCTGAATTACTAGCTTAGAGTTCTATACCTGTCTGTACTGTAGTCATGAGAAGGCAGGTGAAGTGAATCCCATCCTGTGCATCTCCTGAATGATTATTTTAATTTGTAACTGCTGCAGCAATGTAGCCCATCTTACTGCTCTCACCAGATGCGGATTAAATTTGGCATTAGAATTCATTAATAATTTTGGCATTTTTTGCCAATAATGCTTTTGTTCAGACATGTAAGTACATGTAAATTAAAATAATTGACCCTATTGCAAAATGTTATAGTAGAAAAAGATTCACTCAATTTCTAAAGCAATAAACACAATATTTTAAACCTAATTTATTTGGCAGTGATTTGCTCCCATTGATTTAGGAAGCTGGATGCTTACATTTCTTAAATTGTCACCTTATCACCTTATGGAAAGTAAGAATTTCATAGTTCTTGAGTGCAAGAATATGGACTAAAAAGTGATTCTGAGTAACTGTCTGCTATGTGGAGACTATCCCTTGAGCACAGGATAATATGGGGTGAAAAGATGAGATTATGTGGTAAATTACTATTGTAATGATGCATAAAGTATCTAAATTAAGATTACAATAGCAAATCGTAAATATAATTTACAGCTCTTCGGCATTGCCTTTTCAGGCTCACTTTTAAAACAGGTATAATCTTCTGTAGAGGTGTACCTGTTTCACAGAACTGGGAAAGGATCTCAAGTTGTGGGGAATATGCTAAGTGTCTGTCACAAAGCACCTGTAGAAACCATACCTAAACAGTGATTCAATGGCAAAATTCTTTAACTGGGCTGATGAAATAATACGAGTTTAAATTTAAACTTCAGTCACAGTGGTAGAAGGCATGCAATTTCAGTTTTGTTCTTGTTCTGCTGAATTTAAATGATAGTTTTACAAAAATAAATAAGTATTTATAGTCTAATTTTAGATGGTATGGTAAAAGAGCTATCAGTCACAACATCTTGTCCTTTAATCCACCAATATATATTAATAACACACACTACAACTAATAAACAGCCTGTCACGTCTGACAAAGTTCCGTGATGTAGGTAAGTGGTCAGTGGATAGATACTAACATCCTCCTGCACTTCCTTGTGAAATTAACAGATGTGAAGATCAAGAGTTTACTAACTGGAAAGGTAACATCCAGATGAAGCAATCTGCCACTTAAAGGAGAAGGATAGGAAAGCAATAAAACACATCTACAAGTAATAGGTGAAGTTGATGGCAATGATTCAAGTCGAGAAAGTTGTTGAGAAATAAAATTGCTGTGACAATGAAGAGCAGCAGATATAAGCGATTCTTTACACAGCACATAAAATTATTAATTCCACTTCTTTAGAAATAACTGACAACATGAAAGCCATGCTAGATATTTTTGTACATATGTTCCACAGCATAATAGATTTTTTACTTTGCCTTCAGGAAAGCATATGTATTTCCACCAGAGCTACAATTTTTTGTGTTTATTTGTAGTCTTCCAGGTCCAACTGTATTGCTTCATCAGCAAGTTTTGCTCCCTCAGTGCTCATCTATAGCCTCTGTATTCAAGAATTCATTCTTTACAGGGAGAGTTTCTTCACTTATTTTATGTCTTCATTATAGGTATTGTCTTCAAGGAACCCTACACAGGAAGATACAGGTGTAACTTATATGCATGGCATTATTGTCATCTGTCTCTGCATTTAATTTAGTGTTATCCATAGAAACCACTACTTTTAGGAGCAGTTGAAATTACAGAGATGATTACTTAGTGTTGTGATGCTTACAGTCATTTGGAAATGATATATTTTACCCTCATTCTTGATGAGATACATTTTGGACTTTGAAGGATGATTTGGGACCTTCCTCACAGTCTCTTACTTTTTTTTTTTAAATACGAAGTTCAAAAGTGTGGATAAATAGTGAAATCGCATAGGCTTACAACACAGACATCCATCAATGAAAAAGAGAAAGAACTGCAAAACGTTTTGTTGTCCTTTGCTGTGACAGGTAAAGAGATGCTCAGAGGTGCTAAACTTGCTTATATTATGCAACTGAGATTAAATATCAGCACTTGCCCAGATACGAAGAAGCAGTACCGAGTAATTAAATCAAAATAATAGAAACTGTACAGGTGGTTGAATCAGAATAAGCAGAGAAAACAAAAGAAGCAGAAAATAGATGAATAGTACCTCTGCTGCTCCTGACTGTAAAACTGCTGTGCTCTACTCCCTAGGTTAGAAATGCATCGAGCTTCATAGGCGGTTTATCTCTACTGTTTTTCCCTTTTAGCAATGGTATTTCTTCAAGAACTCAATTTAAAAACAAGGCATTTTATTTCTTTTTATCTCATCTTTTTATCTTTAGTGATTTTTTTTCAACCACAGTTCCTTTGGGAAGTGGCAGTGTCCAATTCCAAGAAGCATTTCTGATTAAAAATAAATACAAAATCTGGGGTCATTCAAGTCTCTGTGCTTGAAGAGAAACCATATGAAATCTTCATGATATTTTCACATTTTGTGCAGCTACCAGTAAGGGAACATGACAGAGGAAATATTTTATTCATAATAGGATCATATAATGATTTAAAGTAAAATTAACTATATAAAACTAAGTTTTAGAATAACTTTAAAGTTGCCAGGGAAGAGGAATGTCAATCCATTCCATTCCTACCAGTTTGATGCCAGTGCCAGGAAGAGATGTCCAGCACCTGGAGAGGGATCAGGTCAGCATGAGAGCACCTGAAGAGCATCACAAAGGAGTTTCAGCTGCTCCAGCTGGTAAGTCAGCTTCATGAGGGACTCAAATGCAAAGGACTATGCAAAGGCACATAGTATGGGGCATAAACAAGGAATTAGAGATGTGAACACAACTGCAGGGCAGTGATCTTACTGGCATTGTGGAGACACCAAAAAGGAGGGGCTGGTGGGAAATGTGAAGGCTTGGCTGCAGAGACCATGAAATGGTGGAGTTCAAGGTCCTTGGGGCAGTGAGGATGAGGCATAGCAAGTTCACTGCCCTGGACTTCAGGAGAGCAGACTGGGCCTCTTCAGGTATCTGCTTGGTACAGAGGGAGCAGGGCCCCAAGGAAGCAGGTTAATCTTCAAGGATCACCCCCTCCAAGCTTGGAATCAATGCATCCCAAGAAAGAGAAAGCCAGGAAAAAACATCAGGAGGCCTGAGTGGATGAACAAGAAGCTCCTGGACAAAACCAAACACAAAAAGGAAGCGTACAGAGGGTGTAAGCAAGGACAGGCAACCTGGACAGAGAGATTGTCCAAATGGCCAGGGATCTGGTTAGGAAAGTTAAAGCTCTGATAGAAATAAATCCAGTCAGGGACATTCAGGGCAGCAAGAAAAGCTTCTGTAACATTGGTGATAAAAGGAAGAGTAGAGAAAATGTGGGCTTCTGCAAAAGCCTCTAGTACTCACACTTTTCCAGCAGCCACCTCGAAATTCTTAGACAAATTCCTGGAAGTCCTCCAACCAACCCAGGCAAGAAAAGAAACCCAGAAATAGATGTGCAAAGTGTTATGGCTGTTAGCTGCCTCTGCTGCACCCTGGGCAAAAGGAGGTAGAGTTTAAATAAATTAATATTAGTTATATAGTTCTATAATGTCTATTTTTTGAGTAGCCAAAAATAGTATATTTTTAGAGTGAGTCGGCTTTATACCTTACTGGTGTATATACTATAAGACATCCAGACATGTAAATAACTTTACCTGAAAGGAGTTTTATTTAAAGCTAATTAGCACAAAGGAGTTTTGTATCTTCCACATGAGCAGAATGCCTGAACATTCTGCTTTTCTTAACACTGTTATGAAAGTTGTGCAGAAGAAAATGTTGAGAAACTTCTCTCCCACATTAAACAACTAAGATGCTTTCTCTTAAGCAGACCATTATTAATTGTTTTCAGAACTATTTCAGAAGATTGATTCATGCATAAAAATGCATTTAGTCAAGGATTTCAGGTTTCAGCAACTCTGCTTAGAAAAGCTTTATAATTTTCTTCTTGAAGAAAGATCTTTAATTACACTGGAGCAATAGAGTGGGATTTATGCATATATTCTAATTATGTACTAGTAAAACTGAAAAGCTCTTCGTTAAAACCATGTGGAGAAAAATCAGACACATGCCAGCATTTCATTACTGAGAATTTAAGAGGAATTGTGTGGTGGCTTATTATCAGTATTACATAAATAGAAGGGCACTCTACATATTGCATATGTCGACACAATCTTTTAGATTAAAAAATAGGGCGATTTTGAGAAAACAGAAGAAGATGCAAATTAACTCAGTTAATTAAACCAAACCAATTAATTCTACACTAGCACCTTACTACCTGTTTAGTAGACCAAGAATAATAATAAACATGTTATTTCTAAGTTAAATCTGTATATACATCTCCATGCACAGATATCTATGGAAAATATAATATGAAAGATCAAAGTTCACTCAACCCTAACCTAATTAGATCTAAATAATCATCAAATAATATGATTAGATCATATAATTGTTCATAAGAATTACATGCTTATGGCATGATCAGAATATACAGCAGACTTTCTGTTTAAACGAGCCTTTAAGATGAAGGGTTTTCTCATGCTGTAAACAGGAACAGCTGGTGCACAGGCTGCATTACAACACACTGGAATAGAAATACAATAGATTTATTGTTACTTCTAAAATTGTGTACAAAGAAGTCATTCATATTTTAAACACAGAATTACTGAGCACTTCTTGCCAAATCGCAGACCCTCATGAACAATTCCCTTTGAGTCACAAGCACATGACTTTTCACTTCTGAGGGTCAGTCCATAAGATGATAAAATAATCAAGACTCGTGAAGGGATTGGGTATGTACAATATCCAGCTGCTGACTCCAAATTCATAGAAGGGAGCTGAATAAACTATGAATCTGAGCAGGGTAGAGAGGGGATAGCAGTAGGAGTTAGAAATAAGAATGGAAAAAACTGTGTCTGTGAGTCTCTGCTGAAGCTCACATTTGGCCAACTCCTGCAGCTCTTTCTTTGTTATTGAGACCCCTTGTATTATACACCCAGCCATAATAAAAAAGGATATTGCTGTATATTCTAATTGAGCCAGCTCATTAAACATAAAGAGAGTTGACATAGTGGTTTGATTATGGGGAAGGTTTCTTGTGGCTGCGTGTGTAAAATACCTAGCTCATTATTTTTTAAGTAAAAAAAGCAACCTAAATTATGCATAACACACATATCATTGCATGATTAAACAGCATAAATAATTTTATAATATTTTAAAGATCTCATTTTTACCTCTATCAGTACGTATTTTTAATGAAAAGAATTACTGAATTTTTTAAGGGTAACTTTAAAGGAAGACACATATGAATGAGAAACTTCCACTATCACCAGTTCTAGTATTGTCCTATTATGGACAAATTTCTTACGTAATTTTTTTCTTAAACTGATCAAATTTGATTTTAAGCTTCTAAGGTTTCTTGTCTAAATTACTCTTATGAGAAGAACTACAGACTTACAGAATGGTTGAGGTTGGAATGGACCTATGGAATTCATCTGGTCCAACCCCTCTGCTCAAGCAGAATCACTTAGGGCTGCTTGGCCAGGATCATGTCCAGATGGGCTTCTGAATATAAGGATGGAGACTCCACATCTGCCTGGGCAACCTGTGCCAGTGCTTGGTCATTCACAGAGTAAAAAAGTGTTTCCTGACGTATTCACAGAACCTTCTGTGTTTCAGTTTGTGCCCACTGCACAAACTGGTCCTGCTGGGCACCAGGATCCATTGACTTTGCACCCTCCCATCAGTTACTTACATATATTAATGAGATCCCATCTCATCCTTCTCTTCTCTAGGTTAAGCAGGACCATCTCTCCAGGTTTGGCCTCACAAGTCACTGAGTAAAGGGGTAGGATCACCTCCCTTGACCTGCTGTCTGTATCTTGTCTAACACAGCCAAGGATACCCTTAGTCCTGGCAGACAATACCCACTGCTCTCCCCTCATCTACTTGGCCAGAAATTTCACTGTAAAAATTTATCAAGTTGGTCAAACATGTATTCCACTTGGTCAAACCATGCTGGCCATTCCTGATGATTTTCTTGTTCATGTGCCTGGAACTAGTTTCCAGGATTAGCCACTCCACTGCCTTTCCAGGGATCAAGGTGAGGTTGATTGGCCTGTAGTTCCCTGGCTCCTCCTTGCCCTTCTTCAAGATAGGAATAACATTTCCTTTCCTGCAGTCTTCAGGTACCTCTTGCAGTTGCCATGATTGATTAAAATTTATCCAGAGTGGCCTTGCAATGACATCAGCCAACTCCCTCAGCATCACAGGTGCATCCCATGGGTGCCTGCTGACTTATGCATGTTCAGACCATCAAGAACTCCAACTGTTATTACTGCAGTTAGAGCAGGACTGAATTTGTGTGTTGTGTGCTTCCCACATACAAAGTGTTTGCTGATAGAGAGAGGCAAAGTTAAACAATAAGAAATGCAGATGTGGGGAAGGGAGGGGAGGGGAAGGGAGGGGAGAGGAGAGGAGAGGAGAGGAGAGGAGAGGAGAGGAGAGGAGAGGAGAGAAGAGAAGAGAAGAGAAGAGAAGAGAAGAGAAGAGAAGAGAAGAGAAGAGAAGAGAAGAGAATTAAGGACCAATGAGCACCTGTCACTCTCTGATACCCTTAAAAGTTATCTTCATCATTTTTCCCAACCAGAGATTGCTAGCTGCAACCGAGAGAAAAAGGGTTGAAAAGCAGTATTGGGTTTCACACAGTGTTCCACATAAACCAGAGGAATGGGAAAAAATTACCTATTGATACAGCTGTTTTGTCTGGCAGACACTCTCAATTTCTCAGATTTGCAGTAAGAAGAGACTTCTTGGTACATGCAGAAAATCTATAATAAAAAGTTTTTAAAATAAATTGCTGTTGATTTAAAGTAATACATCCACACATAGTATAACTATCAATATTATCTGTATCACGGTTTTTCACAATAAACAGTCAAAATGACTGAGTTATGAATGCTGAAAATATAACCCAACTTTCCTTTCCTAGGCAGAGACCAGGAAAACATTTACTAAAAACAGTTTTGTTGGTATAGGTCTGTTTGCTTTAGAGTCAATTTTGGCCTTCTGAGATGGATTGTGAAGCAAACATTTTTCCCCTCTCAATCTCTGTGTGTTCTGCTCTCACTATTCACCTCTTTGCAAGTCCTGTGCACCTATAGCACTCATTATGAACAGACCTGGCTAAAGTTTTTTTTTCTGAAGAGAGCTAGGGGTTAGCAATAAGATGTGTCCAGAAATATTACTAACTTCACACAATGTTGTGTGTATTGCATCTTGGCACAAAGGTAAAGTTCACTGGATCTTGGTACAGAAGTAAAGTTGAGTTGTTAATTTCCTTAAATCTACTGATTCAATAGTACACTTACATATATTTTAAATTCTATGGTTACAAGTAAACGGGCTAGGAACTTTTCTTTTAAAAGAAGGATCAATATTCCCTTTACAGTACTATATCTAAAGAAAACCAGATCAAGGTAAACAAATCCTAGAATGATTTAGTTCATTCAACACATGGAAATGATATGAAAGTTAGTTAAAAAGTAATATTCGTATATATAACTGGTTTGTGATTGTTCATTCTTGTCCCACTGAGATTTTCTTATTTCACAAAATGAGCTGATTTTCTTTCTCCTGAAGAAATGATATGAGCTGCCTCTACACAGGCTAATGCAGAGCTATATTTCTACCCCAGAGAAGTAACAACTCACTATGGATTCTTGCTTAAAATACCAGCATGGTCTGGGCTAGTAGACACCTATCATTGATCTGCACAGCAAGCTGAACCCCCTGTTTAGACATGAGGATGATTCTGACCTTTTTTCACAGTCCTCAATGGAGCTGTCTTCTGTCTTGGAAACCTGTATTTCTTCATCCAATTCCTTTCTTTGTCAAGTAGGAGACCTTCTTGGCATGTGTAAGAGTCCCATACCATCCCAGAAAGCAGTCAAAAGAAAATTTAGAGAAGCGAGGAACTGAACTCTTCAGGCCTTCAGTCACCAGAAGTAATTCACTGTCAAAGAGACAGTCAGAAGTCTTCTTTTTAGCACTGCTAATACCCATTAAGGACAAATGCCACCAGCCTGAAACTGAGCTTTCAGGCAGGTAAATGTTCCCAGTCCATCAATGGGCCCCCGAGAGACAGTGAGGCACCACTGCTGCATTCCTTGAGTTGCTGTCTCTTTTTCCAAATCACATGACTAGACAGGTGTGGAAAGTGACTGGTTCTTCTCAGGAGATAAGTTTAGTAGAAAGAGATTCTGTTCTGTGCTTATGTAGAAAGGTACTATACAACAAAACATTACTTGAAGGGAGAAGGGGAACCTAAGTCTGTTCTTGATGCACTGATGCCTCAAAGCCCATCTCTCTGTCTGTCCCTTCACCTTGTAGTCCCTCCAACAAGAGAGGTCTTCCACAGCTTTCTGCACATTCTAGTAGTTTTTAGTCTAGAAGTAGAGTACTCAGAGAAGAAGATAAAAGAATAAAAGGTGGGGTAATATGTCCTGACTCTAGGCTCCAGGTTCAGGATAGTATCAGGGGAACAAGGGAAGATTTGGAAATGTGTGGGAAGCATCTTGGAAACAGATTTTTGTACTTGTTGCATGTGTGGGCAGCCACCCACCATGCCTTATGTTAGGCACTGAATAAAATGACGTTCTTCATTCAGCTCTCACAGGACCCCGGCTTCTCTAAAAGGACTGGGCATGCATAACAGCAGGATGCTGCATAGGGATGTGAGAGGGGCTTTGGGCTTGGTGCTGTGAAACCTTTTTTACAAGTGAGAGTAAAGCAGAAAGTTACTAT
>NW_008239110.1:16173400-16186885 GCF_000691975.1 Corvus brachyrhynchos
GTGGAATACAACAAATGTTTTTCCCCTACTCTAGCCAGCTGAGTCAATTTTCTGCCTGTAATAAGGAGAAGAAATAAAGAAATCTAGTGCCTTCAGGAAATGAGTGATAGAGGACAGGAGGAAGGATAGGACTCACCGAATCATAAAATATGGCAAGTTAGAAAGGACCCATCAGGATCATTGAGTCCAACTCCTGGCCCTGAACAGGACCACTCCCAAGAGTCACACCATGTGCCTGAGAGTATTGTCCAGACTCTTCTTGAACCCTGTCAGGCTTGGTGCTGTGACCACTTCCCTGGTGAGCCTGTTCCATCACTCAACCACCCTCTGGGTGAAGAACCTTTTCCTGATATCCAACCTAAACCTCCACTGGCACCCCTCCAGGCCATTCCCTTAGGTCCTGACACTGGGCACCACAGAGAAGGGATCAGTGTCTGTCCCTCCTCTTCCCCACATGAGGAAGTTGTAGACTGCAATGAGGTCTCTTCTCAGTCTCCTCCAGGCTGAACACACCAAAGAAAAAGATGTAAAGAGCAGGACTCTTTATATCAGGACAAATCAGAATAAATCAGGACAAGTAGAATCAGTGTAGCTGCAGATGATACAATAGATAATATTTTTCACATGGAACCAGATCCACAAGAGTATTAACACAACATCAGGTGGGTGAAAGGTCTAGGAAACGTTAATTCTTACTGCAACTATGTGAGTGAGATTCCTCATTTGCTTTTCTAGGTTGTAAGGGGCACATGTCATTAAGCCAGTATCACATGCAGCCTTGGTGGACCTTAACACTTTAAACATTTAGCAATGGCAAATATATATATATGCTGGCAATACAAGTAAGAACTGTCATGCAATAAGTATCAATACAGTAAGGTAGTCTGTTTGGCATTTCAAAAATATTGGGCATCATAAACACGGTTGATGTGTCTAATACTGTGACTGAGAGATGTTAAAGTATAATGAGCAGCTGTCTCTGCTTTTGGTTCCTTATATAAGTCAGGGATTTTTTTCCACGGATGTTGGAAGGAATGTGTATCCTTAAAGCTGAGAACAGCTGGGCATGTATCCCCACTGGAACCCGATAATGTCATCTTAGGTTTCAAATGGACCAGAAATATCCACATCTAGTGTTAAGTCCCAGAAGGGGGACTTCGATATATTGAAATTGATAGCTTACTGTGGATCATCCCAGAATATAGAAGATGAAATTGTACTATCAGTAAACATTAATGCTCGAGTTCCTCTCAACCAGGACTGTGAAGTCACATGAGGTATGATATTCAGAGATGCCCCAGAAATTCAAAGTATGGATATGATTGAAGTTGTGAGGTCTCAAAAATATCCTTGTTAGGGCAGCCATTGGAACAGATCCAGAATACTGTAAATGTAGGTATGGGTCTGTGTGTTGTGGCTGTTCAAATGCCACAATCTAGTTACAAAGTACACCAGCACTCAGACAAGAACTTTTGGGAAGCACCAACAGCAGGCTGTATCACAATTGAAGGTGAGGTAGGAGCTCAGTGTGACAGAAACTGAGGTGAAATGCATCAAAGAGATGAGGGAATTCATGTTGCTTGGAAACACAGCTGAGAGTGTGCAGACTAATACCTGGTAGTAGAGATGAAGCAGTTTTTGCTTGGACCAGTACTGCAACATATTTCCTAAATAAACCACTATAGTTCAAACGATATATTTAAAATGATATAATTCCATGCTTAATATGCTAACTAGAATTAAGAAAAGAGCATTTAAAAGTTTGGAATTACTAGGCTGGAACAAGAATGATCACTTATTAAGCATATTAATTTTTCGTCATGAGTGATGAATCTTGAAAACCACAGTGATTCATCAAAATAATTAAATTCCATTTGCTTTTCAGATATAAATGCCAACACAGCTTGCGAAAGTAATCCTTGCTTGCTACTCAGAAGACTAAACTTTCATAAATGTACCTTCTAAACTGCATTTTTTCTTTTTCATCTATGAGGTAAGAAAAAAAATCATTACTTTATTCATTCTGATTATAATCTACAATGTTGTTCATGCTAATCTTGCTAAAAGAATTAGTTTTTCAGAATTGCGTTCACATGTAGCACAGGGATAAAAAAGACCCATTTCCTCAATTGCTGACAGTGCTAATTTCATTCTGATTTGCTTTTATCTGTTTTATCAACAATTCAGGCTACTGGATCCCTTGACTACGGAATTTAAAAGTCCTGATGTTTTCAGGTGACAGCAGTATCAGTCTTTGTAATTCCAGAACATCTGTGGAATAGATAGATGTAGTAGACATCTACATATATTTTTTTTCAGACTTCGTATTTTCTTTATTGATAGTAACAAATCAAGAAGGGTGTTTTTGCTACCCTTTGCAAGACCTCTGTAATTTCTGCTGTGACTCTTCAGTACAGACCAAGAGCATTTATTCAGTATTGTAACAGCCCTAGACACAAAACCTCCCAAAGAACCTCAATGTCAAACCACAGTAAAGAAAGTCCTGAAACTAGTAAATTGTACTGACACACAGGTTGACTACTCTTACCCCATAGAACAAAGCACTATCTTGTCTTAGCCCCTGTCAAGGCTCTGAGTGCAGCCTGACACACATCCTCCCAGACAGGGGGCTGGCTGTGCCCAAGGCTAGCTCTGACATGGTGCAGGTGTGTAATCTTGGGCTGGACGGAGCTGGGAGAAGCTCTCCTGATTCCTGCAAAAGGGAGAAAGAAGTTAAGTTGAATGTATTCCCAGTTAATCTCTGATCCTCACTCAATTTTTTATAATGCACAGGTGAGAACATATTTTTCAACACAAACAATTAGCCATTTGAAGGATGTTTTTTCTTACTCCTTCAAATCTAATCCCTATCCCCAAATCCTAACCCAAATATATTTTGATTGATAAAAGGCTCAACTTGTTACTGACAATTATAAGCACCCAGCATTCACGAAGAAATTTCGAATTTATAAGAATCCAATACGTTTTTAACATGTTATTTTATTTACTTTTTCCTTATTCTTTCAAATCAAGCACTCAGATCAAGTTTCCCTCTGGAATCAATATGCCTGTAAATTCTCATTTTGTTTTAAAATGAAGTTGATATTCACAGGAAATCAGTTGCCTCCAGGAAGTGGACCTTCAAAGAAAAAAAAAAAAGACTATTTTGATACTTTGAGTAATGCTTAGGCTGCCTGAAGAGCTCTTACTGAGAGTTAAAGCTAGCACAAGCTGCACTAGATGAGTGCAGCACAGGATATTGATAGCGTTTGGCAAACACAATATATTTTGGAATAAACTACTATAGTAGCGAACACATATATTTAAACATACTTCAAAAATCTCAGCTGTTAATCTGATTTGCCAAAATTCAGGTCTTTATTTCCTTCATTTTTCCTACCTCCTGCTGATCTTACCCTTCTTTGTTTATAAGGTCTACAAGGTCAAGGCTGTCTCTCATTAAAGCTGTACTTTTTATTGCATTGCCTTCAATCATCATGCTAGAAAATGTTCTCTATGCCAAGTAATGTAGATGGGTTTGTAAGTATATTGTTTATTATTCAAGTCCTTTGGGACAAGGATCTACATCCATTCTAGCAGGACACAGTGGCAAGGGAGACAGCACTGTGATTCAAGAACTGACTCATTGTCCCCTGCACCTCAACAACATGGGCCTTCCATCAATGGATGGGGGTTATGACCTACTCTGAATCCCTAACTTGGTGGTAAAAGGCTTCCTGGGACATCCTTGGAGAACCATAGTTGGCTGAGCCCACTCGGGTCACTTTCCTGATGCATGCAGCACTGGAATCCCTATGCACATTCTCCCATCGGTGTTTGGGAGCAGCATGGAGAGGCTGCTCTGAAAGGAGAAGCAAACCTGAAGCTGCAACAACACCAAGGCAGAGAAGGCAGCAGCCCTGATGAAAAGAATGAAGCACCTGAATGAGAAAAGCAGATCAGGTCTGGTGACTGTAACCATGGTTGGACATAGCCCAGTGATTACCAGTGTAGTCTGTAGTGCCCATACAGGTCAGGGACTAGGTCAGAAAGCCAAGTGTGTGGATTGGAGTCAGAATCAGGGAGGTATGAACAACCATATTTGCAGCATGACTCAGGCACAGAACCAGGATGACAGCCTGAGCTTATGTCGTGGTCCCAGAAGAATAAGGGGAAGGCTCCCCAAAGCAGCTTCTCATGTCTCCTCAAGGCCCTCAGTGTATCACAGTTGCTCCTGATTCTCGGGATGGGGAAGGATTCATGCTCATAATTCCCAGCTGTCCTGGAAATTAATTGATTTAGTCCATTTCGGAGTATGAACCCATTTTATGTTAACCTGAGGATTAGGAAAGTGAACTGACTTGGCAGAGTTGCATTCTTGGCAAAGCTGCATATATCCTACAGGACATCCTAAACATTACTTCAGTAACCTCTGCCATCGCAGTAAGGGATCAGTAATACCCTCTTGTAGATTTGAAATAGAATTTAATTTGTGTTTTAACATACTCAACTGTTTTTGTTTTATATATCTTTAATTATCTGAACTGGGAGACTCTTAAGTATTTTTCATAAACAATAAATTAATCTTGACAAGCCCCTAGTGAGATTTTCTTAAATTTATAGTAGAATAAAATCAAAATATGGAGCTAGGAGACAGCTGCCTGTCCTAATTTATCAGCTTCCTAAAATCTGAAATTACAAGTAATTTTCAAACAACTTCCAAGGTTTTTTTCAAATTTCACTTACATAGATTTAAAACAACGGTATTACTAAAAATTTGATAGTTTATGAGAGATATATATCATTCATTTACATAGATTAATGGATGAGTCTTTCATTAAAAAGTAGTATTTAATACCCAGCAAGTGGGTATGTATATATATAAGTATACCAGCAGAAAATTAAAACCATATATACCAACTTTTAGAAGCATATTTATATGTACACATTTAATATTTTTATTTTAATGTGATATTTAATGTTATTAAAGCATAATTCATGGTTTTAATATTAATTTCATATGTATTTTAAGACTTTATTGAGTTTAATATTCCAAACATAGCAAACAGTTTGTGTCAAATACCTCATTATCCATTTGTAAAAACAAGTATCTTATAAATGCAGTAATTGGTTAAGAAGATGCAAAATACAAGTTTGAAAACTAGCTATAAAGGGAATGGTTTGCAATACATTACCTAAAATATTCCAAGGAAAAGTATTCGTTTTCTACCTCTTTCAATTGATGAGAATCCACTGATTTTCTTACAAGATCATTCCCAATTTATAAAGGAAAGAATTATATTTTTTGAGCAACAGCAAACATGCCATACACCTGTCACAAAAATCACAGGCAGAATTGTTGGTGAGATGTTTAGAGGTCCTTTAGTCCATTTTGCTACTGGATACCATTTGGTGGGTAAGCCTTCGATTATGACACTTTGAGCCTGGCAGTCCAGCTAATTCTCAGCCTATCTAACAATTGATTCATCCAGCTCATGTGTCTTCAAGTTCCCACTGAGTTCCCTGCCGGAGATGATGCCAAAAGTCTTACTAAAGGAAAGTATATTACATGCAACAACAAATAACAGCAAAGAGTAGTAAAAAGTACCTCAGTTGCCCAGTGTGCACAGTCATATTTTATTGTGTTGCTCTCATATGTGTCACACCATTCCTTCCTTTTCGTAAACACATAAAAGACAGTGCCTAAAAGTGAAACAAATGCATGTGCAAATGAACTCTCCACTAACCAACTGTACATGGAAGAGAAATCAAGTAACACTGTCTCAAGATCTTTGGGATAATAACCTGAAAAGATGACAAAAAAAACATGTCTCATGTAAAATATACAGAACTCTACTGTCTATGTCAAGTGAAAACCACATTTGTTTTCTTATTTCTGTAAATAAGGAGCAGGTTTCGTGGCAAGGTGTAAAAGTCTACAACATTGGACCGAGCAGAAGAGCCTTCTGTTCTTCTGACCATCCAGTCACCAGCCTCATATGAAATTAATTTAGGAATGTACCTTGTTTATTGTAGTCTAGCTGTCAAGCTAAAACCTGACAAGAGGTATCTAAAAAATATTCTGTTTCTTGCCTATAAATATAGAACAAGATCAACTGCTTCATTAAGGGTTACTTTCCATATGCCTCTTTCTTCCTATGTTTTTTGTTCCTAATGGTTCTGTGCAGAAGTGGTATTATTTTGGATGCCTAGAACAGGTAGTATTTGTATTGTGTTTGTACTTTTGCAGGCTAACTGATGGGCAGGTATACCATGAATGAAAGCTTTTAGAGTTCATGCCATAGACTAGTTTTATTTGGCTAAAATAATCGTCCAGCCAACAGTAATACAGTGTGCCTATCAATAAAGATTGTTTATAGGGTATTTATTTAAATGAAAGATGCTTGTCTAATCTGGCCATTTAAAATTGTTTTTCAAAAATATTATGATTTCATAGAATAAGCAATTTCCTGATGGCACCAAGCCACAATTTCTCTTTGAGGATGTACATGCACATTAGAAACATCCCTTAATTTTACATTTTAAGATTGCTAAAGGGATTTCTATCAGTACAGAAGCTGACCCTTAGACAGATGTTTTTGTAGAAGTACACAAGGGCGTTTGCTAATTAGTACATGCAATGCTCAAAGAGGGCATTGCATTAAAAATTCTTCCTTTTAGATATTTCCAGTTTCAAGATTTTCACTTTTTTTTCCTTCAGAAAACCTAAAATTCAAGCAAGTCAGAAAAGTCTACTTTGCATCTACTTCTAAGAACCCAATTTTAAGGATGCAGATGAGATCTGGAGGCTTCTTTATTGATTGGAAAATTATGCTGCAGCTTAAATGAAGAAGATAACTTTTGATCATGTATACAAGTATGTAATTTGACAAAGCGTGACCTTCACTGCTCTTTTACAGAATTCTCCAGGTTTTCCTAATGAACAAAGTGTACCAATTGACTTTTCATCAAAATAGTGAAGAACACACTAACCATCTGTCACTTTGCAGAGCAGCTGCATGGAAGAAGTCTTTAATGAAGATCTCTTGCTTGGCCCTTTCTGTTTTGGAGTAAACTGGCTGAGAAAAACTCAACAGCATCTTAGGAGATTAAATCTTTCCTTCCTGCCTGCCTTCCTTCTTCCTGCCTTCCTTTTCCTTCCTTTCTTTACCAATAATTTGCTCTCTAGTTAGTCACAAACTTCTCTATTGTAAGACAAACTGTCATCAGCTTTGATTACACTATGATACAGAGTTCTAAAGGCCTTGATCTAGCAACATTCCAAAGATTTTTCCTTATCAAACCACAGTACAGCCAGCTCAGTAAGATGTAATCATGTGTGCAGCTATAACCCTGCAGCTGATTACATTGATTCTAACACTTCATACTCATCATTTCAGATGTCGCCAGGCACACCCAGGTGTATGGGAGGTGTACGGGAGGAGTGGGGGATTGTGCTGCCTTTTGGATAGTCCTGTATGGTTATCTCCTTCGGGCCATGATAGTTTCCAGATGATTTCTGCTCTTGTAAAATGTAGCAATATTCATGATACATTTTTCTTTCATAAATTAAGGTGTCAGAGTTTCAGAGAGGAACAATAAACTTTGTTTACAAAAGTATCAGGAAGTGAAGAAAACATAATAGAACCTAAGCAGAGAAGGCAAAAATTTAGATTTTACCAGATAAAGTAATATGGTCTTCAAATGTACAGGAGATCAACAGGAACTGCTTGCATCTTAACCGACAATGATCTAATGTCTCCAATGTACTTATAAATGCATTTCTTTTGCTACCCTTGTGAAGCAATATTTTCTGCACATTTAGTTTTCTTTTTCCTCTAACTTTGCTGATCTTATTATTTCTAGAAAAAAATTTCAAAAACAAGCCAAAGAGTTCACAAAAATTTTTTTGAAGATAAAATCTTTCCACTATAAAAGAGGGAAAATTTAATGCCTGTATGTTTGAGGATATAAATTGGTAACCGTTTAGTGAACTGATCCTTGTTCTCAGATTACTGTACCAACCTGCTTTTGCTGGTGTCTGGGTGAGACGTCATTGCAAAGAGGAATATCACCTAAGCAACCCTATAATGCTAAAAAGCTTATAGCTGAACTGTGTAGAAGGAAACAGATGGGGCAGTATCTGGAAATTTTATTTGTCAGATATCGCCCATCTGTTTCTCTCCCTATCTGCATGTTTTGCAGTAATATCCATTTTTAGGAAGGCAAGTCAATCTAATTCTACAGATTTGGTTTAATCTTTTGTTTTATTATTTTTTAATTTTTATTTCTTACAATTCATTAATGGCTGGCAGGGAAACATAAAACCCACTCTGATGACTCAGCCAAATAATCTTCATTTCCATTCCATGAGAGGCAAAGTTATACTTCAGGGCAAGATTAGTAGATGTTAACTTTTCGTATAAATTGGATCTAACAATTTTGACAGTTCCTCACATGCAACAGACTTCCTAAATAAATGAATGATAGAAAGTATTTTTAAATGCATTCTAAAAGTGAAACGATTATGTGTCATTTCAGACTAAGTTCTAGTTTCTATGTAATGAGTAGCTATTAAAATCAGTAAGTCTTTTTTGGCAGCTATCTGATTCTCTGAAAATAGAGCCACAAAAGGCTTTGCAACAGGTATATTATTTATGGAGAGTACCTAAAGACTTTGGTTGTAAATATTAATTATGGGCTGAGAAATTCTATTTGTTTTCTGCTTCATATTCTTAGCTAAACATAAGCTAACATAATGTCACTGACATTGCTCTTCTATTTTCACAGGATCAAAATTAAAACAAAAGCCACATTAAATAGCAGCACAGGCATAAAGGAAGTTAATAGAAGTCAAGACTAGAAATGAGTGGCACTTCCAAATGACCCACAGAATCCAGTACCAGGCAAGACCATGACTCCTGTCTGTTCCTTATGTGTAAATACCAATACTGAGGTACTAACAGGTGAGCATTTAGCTTTTATAAGAGTTAATGATAAATAATGACAGTAAGTGGGCCAGGTATGCTAATTAGTCTGACTAATTACAGGGGTGGTGAGCAAGGCAAAATGGAGGGGTTGAAACAAAATGACCTCTATTCTGAAATGAGCTCCATCCTGACACCACGTGTAGCTCATCAAACTGTAACCACTCTGCTCTTGACTCTAGCCTCCTCAGCATGCAGTGACTGCTATTGCTGTCATCCTCTCTTCACAGTCTTTCTTGCCAAATTATAGTAACCTTCTCTTTATTACCTAGGCCCAGGCCTATCCTCCCCCTGTTCTTTTGATTATTTTTCCTTTTTTTCCCCCCTAATTTTACAGGATTGCTTTTGGACCTGCAGTTATCTGCATCAGCTTTTAAACTGACAATACTCTGTGACCCTGGCAACAGAAGGCTTCACAAGAATAGTTTTCTATCAGTGTTAGATTCACTCTTTTCTTCATGTGTCCTTTGTCTACTTTGATCTTTAATTCTGTTCTCTACTTTGATATTGATTCCTAGTCACATATCTCATTTCTTTATCCCTTGCCTGTCTTTAACTTGTCTTTTGCCAGCCCCTTCCCTAACACCTGCTTTGGGTGATCATCACCTTGGCATGAGGACATCCTGGTTCCTCCTGACTTGGGTCCAAATCACAGACCATCTCACCTTGCCCCTAAAATGGGTTAATTCTTTGATTCTTGTGGTTGACATATTTCAACTCATCCTAAGTGCTGTATCTGAATCTTCTCTTTATCCTCTAAAGCTTGTTTTTAATGTTTATTTTCTTTATCATTTGATTGCAGTCCACTTAAGAATACAGGGCAGGGTCACACAGGTTATCAAATCCAATCTTCCTGCCTTTTGCAGGCAAGTTTGTCACGGAATTACTTTCATAAATCTGCCAAGGTCTACTTTTAAATAGATTATTTTTCCCCCTCTGCTCTCCTAACAGAAGGCTGTTTCCACACCTTATGATTAGAAACCATCTTCCATTTTCCAGCCTATACTGATCTGTATCTTGTTTATGCTCTTTTCCTTTTATGACAATTCCATCCATTAACATCCCTGTAACACTTAGAACTGTCTCACATCTTATTTTCCTAGGTTAAACAAATCAAACCCTTCTAATCTATGTGTCTCAGATAAGCCCTCCCTTCCCCAGAGGCCTCTGCTCTGTTTAAGTCTGAATAAATTCTTCTTGAACATGCGTGATTGTAATTCCCTATGATATCCTAGGTGGGATGCAACAGTATTAATTTTCATATCTTCACTGGAAATATTTTCCCTGATGCTAAGCTTTATGTATCCTAGGCTCTACTTGCTTATTTCATAGCTGCATCATTCTGGTGACTCAAAAATGCCTTGTGACTCACTGACTTCTACTCAGGAGTTTGGGGTTATATTCTTTATTGATTATTCTCATAACAAACTGTTACTGATATCCCTTATTGGCATGACCCAGGATCTTATAGTGTTTAGGATCTTCTAATTTGTTATGTTTGAGTCATTGAGAATAAAAATTGTATAAACTCACACTGTATATTGGTATACATAAATGCAAAATTTTACAAAACATACATTGGTCCTCCCCAATCATATTTTATCAGCAGAATTAATTTAAAAGCCCCTCTCTTTAATGCAAAGTCATGAAAATATTAAGTCATATCGGTTCCCAGATGAGTCCTTACCTGATTTTACTCATATCTGCCTTTCAACCCAGCACTTCCACCCTAAGTACAAACTGCCATTAATGCCCCTTTAGCCACTGCTTTAGCTGAAAAGTTTATCTAGCTTGTCATGGCCCTGGGTGCAGCTACAGGCTCTGCAGCCTTGCCTCCTCACTCCTATGGGTTTGGCTGCCTGTGCTCAAGGCCGCTTCTGACCTGGCACAGCCATGTAACCTTTTGTCAGGCAGTGGTGACACATCCGATGTGTGAGGAAGAGCTTGGAGAAACTTTGTTGGTTTCTCCCTGCATTTAAGGAGTGGATGCTGCATTTAAGCTCAAGCCCTTGCTCCAGTCGCAGCCTGTTTTACATTGCAGCTGCACCTGTGCATCACTTTGCACCTCACTGATCCTGACCCTGATTTGCAGACTAGACCTCAGATCCGTCTCCCTGCTATGAACCTGTCTGGAGATCTGTAATTTTGTTTGATCCGTGTTATCATCCCCAGATCTGCCTCTTCTACATTCAGAGACTGCAGCAGGCCACTGCCCTGCCTGCTTCACTGGTGTCACTTCATCCTCCAACTTGCTTCTCTTTCTGGAGCAGCACCCTCTTGCTGCTGCTTGATACAGCTTGGCATCTTATGGTATGAAATTATTTCCTGTGGTTCGGATGTGGAAAAATCATTGAATAAGTCTGCAGGTCTTCCTGGCATATCTTGCCTCTTGGTGCCCCCAAGCTATTTGAAGTTTCTGTCTCTGGTGCACAGCTAGTCAGTATTGGCTCTGACAGGTGATGAGGTACATGGGTATGCCAGCAGTGCTGCTAAACTGAAACTAGGCTGAGTTCTCAGAACATATCCTCACATTAAAGACTACACAGGCTCAACAGCAGGATAAACTGATTCAAATAAAAGCTCAGGTAAATAATCTGTTGTATTTAATATTGGTGTAATATTGATATTTGAGGGAGTAGGGACCACCCCTACAACCAATCTGTTCTTGATCTCCAATTCATGGAGATCACAGGTCATGGAGATATTTTGCAGATACCTTGGATCTGAGGAGACCTTTACACAAAGCAGCAGAGGTTCCCACCTTCAGGTCTCACTTTCAGTTTCTACAATCTGCTTCTGGAGTATTACCTCAAACTCATCTGCAGCACTTGCAGCTTTTGGAGCCCTGAAAGGAATTTCTCCAGCTGGGGGAGTATGCAACTCATGCTAGTATGGCTTTTACGCAGCAGCTGCCACTACGATCGACCAAATTCAACCAATAAATGTGTTATTAGAATCAAACCGATGTTAATGTAATCAGATCCCTACCTGTGAAACTGGCACTAAATTCTCCAAGTGACTGACATATACTTGGGGTGGAGTGTTTATCTGTTGTACTTAACAATTCACTAGATTATTCCTCTTGCACATATACACAATTCCTTGCAGCCAAATTTTTGATTGAAGGGAATTGCAAAGGGAGAAGCAGACTGAAGAAAGTAGTGACTTACTGCTTGTGGGGAAACACTTTACAGACTAAATAGTGATAGTGATAAAACTGTGGATAGAGTCATAAACACCACCTCCCTCTCTGTCCCTCCCAGCTCCCTGATTATGTATACTTGCACAACAAAGCAAATAGCTGACAAGATGAAAATCATCAAGATAAGCCTTGAACTTGAGTTTCCCAGTAAGAAGTGCAGAAGACCACACATACATCATCTCTTGGCAAGAGGACTGGAGTATTTTCCATTGACTTATGAGCGACAAATGGCCGAACCATACAAGAGCATTATTGTTGCTGTCCTGTGCTGGCAGAGCAGTTTCCCAAAGGCCATGGAAGCAATGAGTGTCCAGTAACAGGGCTCCCAGCAGCAGAGCTCAGGCTGTTTGGGGAGAAACCTCAGAAGTGAGCAGTCACTCTGAAGAGAGACTCCAAGAACAAGTCTGCTTGGAGCAGGATGACAGGGAGAGAAACAAATTGGCTATGTGGCTGGATGGAATGATCTATTATGTGCAAAATTCTGCATTCCTTGAATGTTGGGTTTGGAGTGACAGGCAAATTTACCAATAGAAAAAGCTGTGGTTTGAGAGCTTAAATAGACAATGTACCAAACGCATGCTTATCCCCAGCCTTGCTCATTGTTGGCTACAGCAATGAGCACATAGATGCTGAAGTATCGATGTTGGGAAATACACAGAAGTGCTTAATCTTGATGTGAATAACAAGAAAAGCTCAACTGGAAGTGCAGTGGTACAAGACTTACGAAGATGCAGGGATGAGCATCCAAGTCAGAACTAGGCTGCCAGCACAATCTTGGTTTTGTGCCACACTCACACTGTGAGTTGAGCCCAGGTCACTCTTTATAATAGCCCATGATGTCCTTTCTCAGTATGCTCACTGAGAAAGGTTGGAAGCCTCGCTGTTTCACGATGAAACCTGGTTTTTATGGACTTTTTAAATGCAATTTTTTTTTTCAGGAGAACTGTACAATAGCTTTTAATCCACATTTTATTTTAGTGCAAGGTTAATTTTTCCTTTATGCAGTAATATGGATTTTTTCCCTGTCATACCTGGCTAGCGCTGACATACTACTCCCAGGCACGGCAGGAAAAATGTGCTTGACTCCGTCGCAGTTCTCGTTTCCCAAGTGCCTTCTCAGAGAGCTATTTTTCTTTTCCCCCGCCATAGCACAGGTATTTTTTATCTCTGTCGGATAACCCGGTAAAGGCTAATTTAAATGGCGAGCACACTTCCAGGCGAGAGCGCTTCCCAGCTCTCGGGAGCGGCCGTCGGGCAGGCAGGCAGGCACGTGCCTCCCTCCTCGCGCGGCGCCTC
>NW_008239110.1:16187480-16216701 GCF_000691975.1 Corvus brachyrhynchos
GCACACACGCGCTGAATGACCCGGTTCGGAGCAGCGCAGGTGGGCTGTGCTGTGCTGTGACTGGACGCGCAGGGGGAAATCATGTAGGTGAGGGACGGCTGGAGGACGTGACCTGGTTCCCGAAGCGTCGCACCAGCGTTACGGGCTGATCTGCTGGCAGCCCTCCTCCAGGCGGGATGTGCCCGTGTGCTGGCATCTCTGTGACAGGGGAGGCTTGGTAGGCTGTGGGAGCAGCGCAGGTGGGCTGTGCTGTGCTGTGACTGGACGCGCAGGGGGAAATCATGTAGGTGAGGGACGGCTGGAGGACGTGACCTGGTTCCCGAAGCGTCGCACCAGCGTTACGGGCTGATCTGCTGGCAGCCCTCCTCCAGGCGGGATGTGCCCGTGTGCTGGCATCTCTGTGACAGGGGAGGCTTGGTAGGCTGTGCTGAAACACGTGTGGGCTGCCTGGACTGCTTGTACTTCAGGTGGCAATTTGATGCACTTAGCCCGTCACAGAGCTTTTCTCGGTGTTAAAAACGAATCACGACTGGCATGGGAACAGAATCAATTGTATCCTGCATGGGTAGTAAATGTCTTAGACATACCATTATCATGCATTATACAGTGTTTAGGTGTGTTGACATTAGAAGGTTGGTTTGTTTGTTTGCTTTTTCAGTATTCTGTGGAAAGATCAAAAAGGGTGTTGCACAGGTATGGGAGAAATAAACTTTAGTCAACTTCTCAGCTCTCATAGGAGATCCTTAAAACCATTCTTCAGCCCACAGTATTCCTTCTGGTGCTTACATTTGTGCACTTAACATTTTTAGCCTTGCTGAAATGAATTCACTTAGAAGATATTGTGGGTATGTCAAAATAAAATTAATTAAAGTTCCTGGATTAACAGCTATCTTCCCTTTGACCCTGATGTCACATTATAGGCTGAACATTGTGGATTAGGAATTTTTACGGTTTCGAGTTTACTTTGGAAAACACGATGCACTGACATTTCATGGAAAAAGTGTCTCAAGCAGCTGACTCCTTAATATGACTTCTACTGTATGAGAAGAAACGGCAGTTTTTCAACTATCTGTGTAGATAAAAACTCATCTAGAATTAGACTCTGCTTAGATGATGACTTATTGGTAAACATTGAAGTCTGGGATAAAAGCAGAGCATTTAAAATACAGTACATCATGCATTTTCTTCTTGCTTTTTTTTTCCTTTTTTTTTTTCCCCTAATTAATTTTTTGGCTAATACTGATTTGGCATTTCTTTTAGTATTCTCTCTCTCTCTCTCTCTCACATACACACACAGACACTTACAGAGAATGTCCTTTTGTTTATGCAGTATCATGGTTCTCTTTAACCTCAGCAGTGAAGGGATATGTTAATTATTTTCCTTTTAAATTAGAAGTGGGTGTGTTTGGTGTTTATCTGCTGCATCACTGATATAAGTGAGTTCTGGTAATTCAGTGAGGAATCCTAGGACTTTTAATTAAATATTAATGTGGTGATGGAACCTTCTAAACTTAACAGTTGAATTCAAGTCCTGGCCTGCCTAATTTTTATGCCATTTACTGTCTTCTGAATTTCTTTTTACGATCTGTTGCAGCTGCTAGGAGGTGCTAGCACTATGTAGATGTCACTGTGTTGCCCACTACAGAAAAAGAAGTAATGCACTCCTCTGTTGTGCAAAAAGTTAGAAAAGTCTGACTTCACTGAAGTCCTGGGGGATTTTTGACGTGTACAAGAATGTTATTGGACGTATGGTTTATATCTTTAGACTTACAGCTTTTGTTTTTCCACTTAAGTGTTATTTGGTAATAAACATAACGTTGAATGCTAAATATTGCTCTCTAATTGTTAGCACCAGTTGGATGTCTGTGGACAAAATTATGTAACAGAGCTGCAACGCTTTGAAAAACAGTATTTGAGACATCACAATGAATTCCCATGTTGTTTTTTAGAACAGAACAGTTCAAGAACATTTTGCACCTCAAAGATGGGAACAGTCTGTATTTCTTTTTTTGTTTCTGTTCTTGTGGTTAAATTTTTTTCCTTTTAAAATTGTTAGAAGACTTACTGTGGTCAGAAACCAGGAGTTAATTTCAAGCTGGTGGGGTTTTTTTTTTGTTTTTTTTTTTTTTTCCCCCATGGAGTTAATTTCAAGCTGGTGGGGTTTTTTTGTTGTTTTTTTTTTTTTTTCCCCCCAGCTACACATATTATCTGTTCTTTTATTGTTTGAAAACTAAATAGTCATGTAGAATTTCTGTTGTGGTTTAACCCCAGCCATTGACCAAGTACCACACAGCCCCTCACTTACTCCTTCAAAAGCAGGACTGGGGAGAAGATCAGGTGGGTAAAAGCCAGAAAACTCATGGATTGATATAAAGACAGTTGTAAAAGCTGTGCAGGCAAAAAAAGCAAAACAAGGAATTAATTCCCTGCTTCCCTTGGGTAGGCAGGTGTTCAACCATCCCCAGGAGAGCAGGGCCTTATAATGCATAACAGTTACTTGGGAAGACAAACACCATCAATACAAACATCTCACCCTTCCTCCTTCTTCCTCCCACTTTATATACTGAGCATGATGTCATATGGTATGGAATATCCTTTTGGTTATTTGGGGTCATCTGTCCCAGCTGTGTCTCCTCCCAGTCTCCCATACACTCCCAGTCTCCTCCAGTGTGGCAATACAAAAAGCAGAAAAGGCCTTGGTTCTGTGTAAGGCCTGTTCAGCAATAACAAAAACATCTCTGTATTATCATCACTGTGTTCAACAGAAATCTAAAACACAGCCCCATATGAGCCACTGTAAAGAAAATTAACTCTACTCCAGCCAAAACCAGTGCAACTTCTCAGAAAATGAAAGAATCAAAACCAGAAAGGCATGTGTGTCCTACAACAGTTTTTCTTAAAGATGTACATAACTTGCAGTTTAGGCAAACTGACTGATGTGCTATGTAATGTTCCTTTGAATCTTGAATCTCAGCCTATTCCACGTGGAATGTGAGCAATGTGCTACAGTAATTTAGAAAGTAATGTAAAATTTCTTCTGATCTTGAATTTATGCATTTATTAAAAGGTCTCAATATTTGTTATCAGAGAGAACGGAAGCTATGTATCTATGAAAGGTGTGAATAGTAGGCACAGGGCTAAGGAACATACACTGCACAGTAACTTGATCTGTAGTGTCAGCTGCTGACATCAATGGAGATAATTCATGGAGTACAGGTGCTTTTAGCATGTGTGGAAGGAAGTGTAAGTTGACTCCAAGAGGTGAGGTATATAGGATGCTTATAAAGTCAGAGTGAGATGTCTCCCTCGAAAGAGAAATGAGGGGTGAACATCAGCAGGATATGACTGGTGCCAGTCTGTTAGGCAGTGGATGGTGTCAGGCAGGTCAATATTTTTAAGTGTCTCTGTAGGTGTATATTTTTTAAACAAGTTTCCAGAGAGTTTAGTTCAAAACTGTGTTCTCTGTGTTACGTTGTGACAACTAGGACTTCCAAGATTCCTTCCCACATACATACATACCTGTGTGTATATGGTACCCTATACTCTGAAAAGTCAAGAGACAAGGCTAATAGAACATAATTTTAGTATTTCAAATTCTAAGAATGAAGAATGTTGTGTAGACTCAGATTCTCTCTTTCCTGAGACAAAAAATGTCCAAAATGCTTTGTTTCTGTAATCCGTTAAAACAAAAGTCAATTTTTCTCTTTCTTCATAGGGATTTCTTTGGAGTAAGGTCAATTTCAAAACTAACCAACACCACCCAGCTCTAATCTTGTAATGGAGAGCATTTCCATCATGGTTAATGGCATTTAAGCATTCAAAACATTCTGCTGGCTTTATTTGGAGAACAGGCCTTGTAAAAGATTTAGTTGGTAAATTTGCATTCTACTTTCCTGAGAAAACAAAACAAGGTTTAGATGATTGTTTATCAGCTTGTTCTCACCTGAATAAATTTTGAATCTGTTACCCAATATGAACAAATTTGAAAACAATGAAAAAATCTTTTAAGATATAATCACTGAAAATCAATGGCTGTTTAAGAGAAAGAGTCCCAAAGTATTTTATCTTCTGTGAGAAGAAGAGTAGAATTTAGCCATTATCTAACCCATTCAGTCCATGTAAGTCAACACGTGTAGAACTCTGGCTTCAAGAATATGAAGGAGAATACATCCATTGTGGAGGGCTGGCATCTTAGAATGCATAAAATTCTGTATATATTTTTCTTTAAAAAGAAGGAGTTACTTAATCATGCTTTAGGATTTTATAACAAGTAACAAGCTTTGTTCACTGCAGGTGTACTGCAATACAGTACATTCTGCGTGTTCCCTTTTCACAGTCAGTCTGTATGCTGTTTAATGCTTTGGCAGGTAAATTTTTGGTGATCTGGAAATTATGATTTCTGTTACCTTATAATTATTATTTATTTAAATGTGTGTAATAAAAAACCATACTCGGTTCTAACAATTCTTTTAGCAGTATTTAGTGCTTCCTGATCAGTAGGGATTAACCAGCCCCAAAATGGTGGGACATGCTGCTCTCTAATATACATTGTGATTGCTTTTAACTTTTTACTTCAAAGCTGTTGTCCATATCACTTTCTTATAGTTTAATAACTGGCTGAGACAGTGAAAGGAGAGGGAATTGATATGTATTTCAGGTTAAGAATGTGAGAAAGGAAAACATAGTAAAGGGCCAGCCTAAGGTATTAGAAATAGGTAGAATTGCCCAGACTGACTGGAGCCATGAATATGTGAGGTTTTTGTGTACGTGCTTTAACTAGAAATAACCACAGCCAAAGCGAATGAGGTAGGCCTTGTACAAGAATGTGTGAATTTCTCCAAGCAACAAATAAGAACATAAGATGGTAAGACGCACTTTATATTTAACCTCCTTATTATTAATTTTTCCTCCAAATTTTTTTACATGAGTCATTCTTATTAGGCTTGAAATGCTAAAGTCAGAACAGTGGTTCTTTAACCTGTTCCAAAAGTCTGCTTTAAAATAATACAGCAAACAATCATTTTTAATTAATTCAGGCTGGAGGAAGGAATCCACCCACACATGTTCTAATTTCTTATCCAGCTACTTGGACTGACAGTTTTTTGAGATTGTAGTATTTTGGAATAAGAGGCAGCATGAATTCCTGGTGCAGAGTGGATTTCTCTTTTTCTCTTTTTCTCTTTTTCTCTTTTTCTCTTTTTCTCTTTTTCTCTTTTTCTCTTTTTCCCTTTTTCCCTTTTTCTCTTTTTCTTCTTCTTTTCTTTTTCCCCTTTTCTCTTTTTCTTCTTCTTTTCTTTTTCCCCCTGAAGTCCAGACTCCTCATATTTACAGGTCAGGAACAGTGACAGGAGACAAATACATGCAAATGTGAACCAGTATGCACACCTAACTATCTCCTTTTCTTTCCCAACTTTTTTTCATAGGTAATAACTCCGTAATTACTGGATATTTTTCTCTTAACCAGGAGTTCTGTCTAGAATGTGTGAGCTCATATGTTGCACACTAGCAACTCAGGCCACACTAGCAGTAATACAGACCAAATCTTGCTTACAGATGTAAAATACAGACCAGTATGTTATGTTTGTTAAACTTTATATTGATTCCATGCCTTTGTTTGAAATAGGAAGGAGAATGCCTTGTGTTTGCCAATAAAGCTATTTCATGAGCTGGCTCCTGCTGATGACTAGATGTTATTTATTTTCTTTTACCAGCTACTGTAGTTGATAGCCAATTCTTAGTTTCTGTTTTTCTGCTGTTAATCATGTTTTCTTCAATCCAAAAATGTAGGTAAGAGAGGTACTGAATAAAATGGTTTTTTGGACTTCTGTACCATGGGTAAGGTCAAGATTAGACCTTTTTTTTTTTTAATGATTTATTCTTATTAGAAAAATTTTAGGATTTCCAGAAAAAATAACTTGGATTTGTGTGAGTTTTATACTGATAAATAATGAAGATCCCTCAGGATTCTTGCAACACTCCAAAAAAAAAAAACTGTTACTACTCAATTTTTTTCAGCAGTTCAGTCTCCATTAGTTATACCTTAGCGTCACAAGGATTTTCATAGGACTCTTGCTCCCTGCCAGATTCCTCTAGCAGACATTATCTTTGAATCAGACCTTGTAATAACAGACTGTAGAGCAGCTGTAGCAGTATTATGCCAGGGAACTCTTGTGAAAGCTCAGGAAGAATAATGAACATTCCTGCAGAGTGGATTATCCAAATACCATTACAATGCCTTGTTCTGTCCCAACTGACATGTGTATGTACTGCTGTCATAATTCAAAGATTTAAGATGTAATAAAAAAATTACCTAAAAGTGAACAAAATACTATATAAAATCTATTTTTATAGCTATATCAATTTTTTTAATGGCAAATTACTATATGTTGTTATTGTTCACCTACCCCTATAAGTGGGGGTATTCTTTGAGGTCAATTAGGAAGAATTAGAAGGATGAATGCCTCTGAACATACTGTAATGTATTTCCCGCTGCTACAGGAGAATGGAGCAACGCTGGGGATTGACAATCAGAAGCTTAGAGGTGCAGGCAAAAGAAATCAGAACCCCTGTTTTTCTACGCACTTCCAGTGATAGTGAGAGTTGATTTAGGATTTAGTTTGGTTTTCTGCATATACGCCCACTCCTTAGATGAACCCTGAGAGTTTCTGGTGCCACTTTCACTCAGGCTACCTTTAGGTTTTGATGGAAGATGCTGAATGTGGCAGGTTATTACTCTTTTTATGCTAACTGCTCAACAGCTTGTAATCCTGTTCCACAGAAATGTCTGGGTAATCTCTACTGTAAAGAATTGCATTATATATTAACTTTCCTGGAATTTGTCTTGCACTGGGAATGTAGAACTACTGCTATACATTTGTTGCTGAATAACTTTTAGACTGGGAGAAGGAACAAATAGCTTTTTTTTTACATATTGCTATGTTTCTAAATATGTATGATAAAATACTATGTGGCGGTGATAACTATTTTGTGAATTTTCTGAGCACCTCTGCAATGGTGGTAACATGATTAGTCTGGATTCCTCTGGAAGCCACAGAGCTCAACGGAACAAGAAGAAATCCATGCCTTCTGAAGAGTACAAAGTAACATGGTAAAAAATACAGGGCTTTTGAATTTGATATGTGAAACCACCAGGAATAGAACAAGTATGTTTGTGCAAATCCCAGAGCTGGTGATTGGTATGTGGTGCACTTGCACATCTAATTGGACTGTGTGAATTATGCATGCATTTTTCGTCACGTCAACAAAAAGATGATTGCAGACCATCACAAGTACATTTCTTATGTTTAACTTTAAGCCATCATTGACACTACTGAATTAGTTAATATTACCGGAAAAAAAAAATTCTTGATACTATTTCATCCCTGTGGATAACCTTTTTAGTCAACTTTTATGACAGTTGTGGCAACACCCCAGTTGTGAATATAAGAATTCCAACATGCAGTTCATGGCATAAAACAGAGTACATTTCTCATTGGTTGATTTTGGTACAATTGGAGATTATTTTCTATTAATCATTCCTTCTGAAAGGTGACTGAGCCCTCACACCAAAAGGTTTTCTTTACCATGGCCCCCCCCCTGCCCCCCCCCCCACGTTTAATTAAAAAATATATTTCTAATATGCACACTGAATTGTTCTCTTAAGCACTGTATCTTTCTACAGCTGGATACAGCCTTCTAAATTAGCTCCATTGTATTAAGGTTGTTGTGTGGGTTTAGGGTCTGTAAGTGTCACTTTTGTTACGCTTACATAGTAAATATGGGAAATATTTTCTAAATTCAGAGTCAATTGGAAGCCTTTACAGGCATGCCCTGTAATCATTGATTATGCATGCAGCTTTAGCTTCTTCACCCCACTGCAGCTTTGACATAGAGAGTAAGACAGTAATTTGCTGGAAAAATTAGTAGTTAAATGCTTGTATCAACTTCATAGCTTGCTAACTAGAGGAGAAAAAGTACTGAATCTGCTTGCCATGTTGGTAGGAGTTATTTAAAAGTGACTTTGAAGCTCATAGTTTAATTGGTGAAAGAGCTTTTGTGGCATATAAAAGTGATGGGGAAAGCAACAATAATCATCATCATCTGCATCAAGAGCTTGAGTCAGTTCTTGGGGAAATGAGACACTGTCTCACAAGAATAAAGTGTAACTCAAGTTGTTAGACTGAGTTATTTGTCTGTTCATTGAGGATAAACCTTATCCTTTGGTCAGGGTTGTTGCAGATGATTTCAAATTCGGCTGTATTTCTTAGATGATAATACCTAAAGGAATCAATGGATACAGCTCATTCTGATGTATTGGTTCTTCATGATACTAACACGTCTGAAAGCTGTTTGTTCAGTACTTTGCTTCCACCTGCAATATATATTTGTCCCAAAATATCTATTTAAATAAACTTTTGTGATTCAGAGGTTTTTAATGTAGCTACTTGTTCTGCCAGTCTGCTTTTTGCTTGCACCTCAATTAAGTCCCATAATATCACTCAAAATAATAAAATTGCATGTATGCCACGAGTAAGAGAGATCAGTGCTTGGTTTAGTATATTACTTTGGACAGACTGCAAAACTGTGTGTGTAGTTTTTGCACAGTGTTTCTGTTTCTCATCATCTATAAAATCTGGGTTTTATTTTAGTCATTTGTGACTTTTCATTTGAGCACATAGCTTACAGATACGTATCCCATTACAAAAACATATATAGCTTGTCAGTGCTCATTTTAAAAAACATTGAGGAATACAATGTACTTTTTGAGGGGAAAAATTTGGGAGAGAGAAGACTATTTATTCCTGTCTGTAAGAATAAAAATAAAAATAATTAGATATGTTGTGGGATGACTGCTAAGAAACGAAGCTTTTTTTGCTTCAGGAATTAACCTTTGCTGATGTGAAACCTTGTATTTATATTCCAGGCTCTTTCAGACTAAGGTAGAAGTGCCATATAGGCAGAAGTTGGTATGGTGCTGGATAACATGTATAAAGTAGTTGATGAGAAAATTTGTGGTGATGAAAAAACTAATGAAAGGTACACAGTAATTTCTGATTGTGTTTAGCATTATAGAAAACATTGATAATATCCTTTGGGTTTTGATCTAAACATCAGTTACAGGAGGATAGAAATGCTGATTTGTGAAGTTATCAACTGTGGGTATAGGATTTGTTGTTAGCATGAAAATGTTTGTGAAATCAGCTTTTATACAAATTAATTAAGGCTGAGGAGTGCTTTCAGCTCAATAGCTCTAGGAGAAATAGGTATTTGAATTTGACGCTTATGGAAGGTTGTAAAGAATTTGGTGTGAAAATGCTGATAAAGTAATGGCATTATATTATTGATTGTTGAACAGATTATATGAACAGCCTCATTAGAGGAGAAATAGAAGGCAGCAAAAATGATGCTCGTATTTAAAAAGGCCTCCCATAGTAACTTTATCACTGTAGAGTTAGAACTGAACACATTTGTAGACATAATGAAGTATAGAATTAGTAAAGACATGGATAAATATATTGTGTTGGCGAGATCCAGAGTGTTTTTTTATATTATATGGATAAACTATCAAAGAATGTGTATTAGACATATTAATAAGGGATATTATAGAAGACCTGGGTTTTCAGAAGAGCACTTGAGAATATGTGTAAGTATCATTAGCTATGATATCACAGAAAAAAAGGAAAGAACTCAGTTTATGGAAAAATTTGTAAAGGTTTTGACAAGCTGTATGCCTGTCTGGGATGGAGTTAATCTTAAATTGAATTGATAGATGTGAACGTTAGTTATGTTGGAAGCCATTCAGTAATTTTTTGTAATTCTTATGGTGGTCTGCTCTCCTTCACTCAGCATGAGAAAATGCAGCATTCAGCTAAACAGTTTCTTACAACTCAGTTTTTAAAGATATAGTAAGAAGCAAGTGTTCTGCCTTATCTAAGGTGCTACAACTGATCAGGAATTCCAGTTCTACAGATAATAATTTATAGACCATCAATTTTCATGTGTATCTCACCATCTCTGTGGAAGATGGGATAACTTGTAGGCAGTCTGCTTTAAAAATGGTGAAATGTGTTGTGGCTTGAATGTAGATTGTGCTTTAATCATACACTTCAGTTCTGTGTATTTGTGAAACAAACCAGTTGCACATTTCTCATGCAGGAAATTCTCAGTCTCACTTTTCCTTAATTTTATTTGTAAATATTTTCATGGAAAGACTTACACCTGGAAACATGAAGAAGTGCATCACAGAAAGTGTCACTGAACAGGCAGTTTGACTGAGTTAGGAAAAGTAAGGCTTAAATAGGTTTATAGTTTATATAAATATAGGTTCATATATGTCATTGTGAAGTGAAAACAACTCCTACTTTAACATGCATTATATGGACTTCATCTACTGCCTCTCTTCCTCTGCTATAACAATCACAGAATGATTTGGATTGGAAGGGCCCTAAAGACCATCTTGTTCCAATGCTCCTGCTGTGGGCACAGACACCTTGCACTGGACCAGGTTGCTTCATGCCCATCCAGACTGAATTTGAACACTGATATGGATATGGTGCTTCCACAACTTCTCTGGACAACCTGTTCCAGTGCCTCACCATACTCACAGTATATTCCTTCTGTATATCTAAACTAAATTTCTCCTCTTTGTTTAAACCCATTACTCCTCGTCCTGTCACTACACTTCCTGATGAAGGGTCTGTCCCTGGCTTCCCTGTAGGCCCCTTTCAGATCCTGGAAGGTTTCTATTAGATCTCCACACAACCTTCTCTACCCTAGGTTGAACAGCACTGATGTTGCTCTTACAAAAACAGAGTTTTCTTCTGAGTAACTGCTGCATGGGCTTTATCAGTTTCATGCCAAAGAAGCTGAGTGGCTGAGCGGTGCCTAAGATAACTTGGCAGACCCCAGGATAGAATGTGACTGTAGGAGCCTTTATACTGCTCAGGTGCATGACTTTGCACATGGTCCACGAAGGGTGGGCACTCTCTTAAGCTACTCTTGTCCCATAGAGTCATTTCTGGGAATTAAAAGGAAATTTAGCTGAAAGGTATGAAAATAAGTACTTTCAATTATCTGAAAATTTGTTGATGAATGAATCCATTAATTGATCTATTTTTGTAATATATAATTTAGTTTCAAAATGAGTCAACATTATTAAGACAATCTAGAATGAGATGAAATTAGTTTTCTCAATCAGCTTAATAAACTCAAGTAATTATTAAATTCTATGTTAAAAAGCCATTATATTCTGCATTGCAGACCTTTAAATCACTTCTGGAATTGGTTAAAAAATGTAGCATCTGTCTACAGTGTGACAGTTCCTGTACAATTATTTTCTAGAAGTGAAACTGAATTTTTGTATTCCCTGTTAAACTAAATCCACAGAGAGTCCAATGAAGCAATTTTCTCTCAGTTGCTGTTTTTTCTTTATGGCTGTTAGTTGAAATATCTGAATAAAATTGTGTGATGTGTTCTCATTTTAGTGGAAAGTTAGGTATGTTTGAAGTTACAGTGAAGTTCTTACTGGCTTCCTCATGGCAAGAATTCAACTCCAAGAGGCAGCATACAGTACAGAACATAACATTTTGTTCTGTCTTACTGTTCTGCTGAACACATTTGTGTGCAAGCCATTTATTTCTACAATGTCTGGAAGAACAAGAGGGGCCAGAGGGTCCCAGGGGTGTCAGAATGAATTGTTAAACTGAAGTATTAGCTGTAGTTGAAAACTAGGGAGTGAGAGGCTACAGAGAGCTATTAAGAAGCGTTTAGTGTTGTTTCCTGTTTAAATGAGGCTATGTTTCTGTCTTTGTATCAGCTCCTTGGACTCTACAGCAGTACCTTAACAATAAACAAAAGATTTAAGATAAACTAATCCTGGAAACGGTATGCAAAGGGAAGTTCTTTAAAATTACGTATACAGATCCATAGTAGTCTCTCTGTGTCGAATTTGAGATGTTTTCACTGTATCAGCTGGGCTGAAGAAACATCTGTTCTAAGTCTGTGAGGATCAAAATATTGACATGTCATCATATGGTACTTCTGGAATCCCACTGTTCTGTTACATAAACATTAATCACTCCTACATATGCACTTATGAGTGTATCTATGTTTTATGGAAAACCTGACAAGGGGTAATTCTAAGCAGTTATATAATTCTTTATGTACAAATAATTCTTGTAATTTTTACCAATGCAAAGAAACTGCAGCAAAGGATTCAGCCTTTATTGGCTAAAGTGTCTTAAGTAGTAAGCTCAAGAGGCTTACTCTTAGCCATTTTAGAGGCTAATTCTAAAAGAAGTCAGATTAATTTTTATTAGCAGAGCTAATTGTGTCTGACACCTTAGTAGATTTTAAGGTGGATTTAATGTGTAAGAGTGTATTTAGTGTTACTGGACCTAAAGAGATTTTAAGATATGATACTTCTCAGCCTTAGTTTACTCTAGGAAATATAATTAGCATGAAAGTGAATGAGTATATTTGCTTTAAATTTATTTATTTCTTTTTAAATTGGCAAGCACACACAAGCTGTTTTCTTCTGAGTATCTTTGCAGGTTTCTTCAAACAAACCCTGAAATTTTAACCTATTTTATCTGTAGTTAATGGATGTTCTCTCTTACTAAAATCTTAATTCAATTTTTGTCCCTGGTGTGCTGTACTGTACATTGAAGAACTTACGCTTCATCACGATGTATGTTGCTCTACCTAAGAAGCAACATATATAATGTTTAGAATTAATGCATTTTGCTGAGATGCATTAAAATTCCAACCAAATTAATTATCCAGGGCTTTCAGAATTTGGGGAGAATGTTGAGTGAATCTGTATTTTTGATATTAGACTATGGGTATGGGACTGAGATAAAGACGATATAGTTTAAAGCAAACAGATGGCCCTTGGACATGACCTAGCTGTGGCAACAGAGACTGTGAGGAGAAACAAATAAGGAGATTGTAGCTGTTCCGAGGCACTTTGCTTTTTAAAATAGTGTTCTTGAGAACACTCTTGACTTGAGACAGATTGTATTTCCCACCCTTGTAAGAAGCCTTTTTGTGTTCCAGTATTATTATTATTCTTCATCCCCTTTCTCTATGGAATGTTTCTGCATAACTTCCATTAAATTGAAATTATTTGTATCTGTCTAGAATAGATGTGTACTTGCAAGGTGAGCTAAGCTGTTCTTTCCACATTCGTAAATGATGTCTGTACACTGCTATTTAGATAAGTGCATTGTGCTTTTGATATAGTGGATGTATAATGGAATACTGAATTAATATTAGTATTCTAGCAACATTATTAAATCTAGTAGGTTCATGTCTTCTGCCCACAGACAAACTTATCCTTGGATCTGACAGCTTACTTGGTACAAGACCTGAAAGGGAAAGATGGGGTGTGCACACCTCGAATAATTTGTTTGTGGGTCAGTCTTCAGCCTCATAAAAAAGGCTCAAGAGGATTATTTTAATAGGCCTGGAAACAGAAGTAGTTCTTCTCTTGGAAATATGTTGTTGTCTTACAAAAACATGCATTTGTGCATCAACCTTGTCTTCCTCAAAAGTGACGGGGGGGTTTTTTTGTTGGTTGTTTTTTTTTGTTTGTTTGTTTGTTTTATTTTTGCAAAGCAAGAGGCGCTCTTGTCAGAATGTACTTCTGAAAAATAGCAACACTTCTGATGCCAGATGCTCTATGATACTGAATCATCTATTGTTGCATTCAGTTATTTGAAATGTGTGATGTGGGATTATTGTTTTCCTTAAAATCTGTAATTAATCTGCTTGAGAGAATCTGGGGTCAGGTTTCCTTCTCAGATAGGAGTATTCAAGCACAATATTCCAGGAAACTCTTCTGGCTGATGCTTTTTAAGCGATGCATGCCATGATGCACAGATATATGTATATTTCTCACATATTCTGTTAGTCCAGTCATGGTAAATACAGATTATTAGCCCCACATGTATCAGCTGACCAGAAAAATAGTAACATGACACGTATGTGGTTTTAGAATGTGCTATTTGTGTTAAGGTGATCCTCAGTGGTGTGGAGAGAGTGCTGAAGCTGAGGAGTTGTGTAAATAGAGATGCTGTCCTTTATTTAAGAGTGGTACACTTTCAGTGTTCTTGTTCTACATGCTCAGTATGGGATCTTTGAAAATTATCCAGTTATTGTTTTAGAGGAATGCTTAGTGTTTGCAGAGTCAGGCCCCAGAAGGACAAGTAATGCATGAAGGACGCAGAAGTTTAGTGGCCTTCTAAATCAGGTCACAGCCTATTTTTTTGCCTTTGATAACAAACTCTAGTAAACTTGATATTTGAACAACATAAGGAGGAAGTTATAAATTTAAATAAAAGTTAAAAAATAATGCCCTAGATTTGCATCTGGATTTTGTTATCAGTCTTAGAATGCTGCCCAGAGCAACAGCATGCCGCATGGGAAATCTGATAATGCTGTGAATCTTTCAACCTTATGCATTCTAATCTGAGTGTGGTTTCCTGTAGTATTGCTGATATGCCAGATAAAACAAGCTTGGATCCAAAATCAACCACTATTATAAATGGATGCTCTCTGTTACCCCATTTGTCCTGTAATCCATGATTAGCTGTTCCCTATCACAAAAGGGAAAACATTATTATATTCTATTTTGTGTGTAGACTTGCTTCCAAATGGTAAGCAATTGCTGTTTACATGACTGTTTAGTTCAAGTACAGTTATATTTTATTTTATGTTATGTTTATGTGCAGAAATACTTTTATTCTAAGCATTGTCTTCAGGGTAACTAACTGCTTTCATGTTTCTTCAATGGCTGTAAAACTTTTCACCATGGTGATGAAATTATAGTGATTTGGCTTCCTCAAAGTAAGCTTTTTTTAAATTTTGTTGAAATTATATACAATAGATTGCATATGAAGAATTAAACTCCAACAGCAAAATTCAGTGTGAACAAATAAAATTAATTATTTTGCTGCTTCTGAGTGCTAAGTAGAATTTATGAATAAAAATACCAAGAGCTGGTCCCTTTTATTCATTTTTCCCTGTCTGAGGAGACTTCCATCAGATGTTTAGATATGAATTCCAAAATCCACATTTCATCATTACACTGAGAGAGTTTTGCCGTTTTTCTGCTCTAAAATATGTAGTATTACACAGTAGTCCCCCCCATTTCACTTAAGGATTTTCATATATGTAAAGAAACAAAGGTTTTGAGAGGAATGCTGTTCTCTTATGCTAGAAATTTTTTTATCATTGTGTTTCTCTAACTCAATAAGGCATTTCAAAAACATAACAAAAAAAAAAAAAAGAAAGCTACCACAGAAACCCAAGCCACTGAGACATGAAGTGCTGGGGGAAGCATCTGTACGAATTAACATCAGGCACGTAACTTGATTAGGGAGATGTTCTGTCAATCATTAACAGAGTTGTTTTACTTCATACAAAACTTCAGAGTACAAGTTTGAGGCACTCTTGATTTTTCTTCTGAGGGAGGCTTGCTTATATCTAAATAGGGAGATTAACTGTCCCAAATTTAGGGGCCTTGCTTTCTTGCCTTATACCCCGGTACTGTTAGAAAAAATTGCAGGTCATGAGTAAAGAACTAATATAATTGAATAGTGGGGATTATATAATTAGCAATTGAGACCAACACTGTTTAGATAGAAGGGCAAAGAAAGAATTGTAATGAGAAAAAATATTGGTGATGTTACAATATGTTGAAAGACTAGACTAGACTAGTCTCCATGGCTGAGAAATCATGCTTCTTTTTGTTTTCTGGGCCAAATTAATATTCAAGAATTCAGGAGAACAGGTTGAGTAAGAAGTGTGAAAATACTTTTCAAGTACTTTGGAATTTGGGCCAGTGTCCTAGGGGTTGAAAAGTGTATATTTAAATCCTTTTGGGCAATTATGAATCAGTCCTCTGTACTGAAGCTATTTGGTTTGTTTCAAAAATATCTTTGTGAAACCTTATTAGATGTGGAAGAGTGTCAAAATTCACAAATCATGTACTGCTTGGTGGAGGTGACAGTAACTGAAGTCTTAGAAAATGAGCAATACTTGTAGTATTGCTAAGAGTGAAGTTGAAATAGCCAGAATTGGAACAACTCAGAAGCTGAGACCTACTCTGAAAAACTCAAAACTTGCTTTTTTTCTTTAGTGCTGTCATTTTTGAGTACTACATGTTGACCACATTTTGTCTATATCTTGCTAAAAGTACTGCAGGCAAACAAAGTTTATACAAAGACATAGAACTAAAGTTTTCAGGGGCAAAACTGGTAATAGAAACCAACTACCAATGCCTTCTGTAGCCATTTTATTACACAGCTATATTCAGTGACAGTTAAAAAGACATGGTTTTAATTTGCTTTATAGCTCAGCTTTTCTGTGAAGAAATTGCATCTGTAAAATATTACTTGTAGCTATGTCATGGTTTAGCATAGTTAGCATAGAACCAAACCACTACAAACTGTAGTTATGGTTTAGTGATAGTAGTTAAAGATTGCTATTAGGAAAGGAAAAGGAAGCATATTTCCAGCTTTCATTTTGAAATGCATGTAAGCCGAATTCAAGAAGTAAGTATGATTGTGACTTTTGTAAACCCAAGAGAAGGTAAGAGCAGGAAACCCTTGTTCCTCTCATGGTGGAACAGTGACAAAATGATAGTTTTCATCCTATAATAGTTTACTTTGATCTCTTTATAGTGCAGAAGATTCTGCATGACCATCAGGAAATTGAGGTCTGTAAAATATTCCATACATCAGGACTACAGTGTTGGGGAAGAAAGCGTAAGAACATGGTAGATTTGATGTAGTGAGAACCACATACCTAGGAACTCACAATGGCAGAAAGGCTTTCCAATGTTATTGTGTGAAGTTCACTGATTAGTTTTTTTCCAACTAATTTAATTTCTATCTTTCTGAAAAATAAGTAGCCCAAGGAATCATATCTGGAACTTGGCTTCTGTATTTATAAGGCAAAGATAGTACCTAATGCCAAGCAATGATGTCTTAAAATTGAGATTTTCTGTACTATGAGACCAGCCTTAAGGCACCCAAATTTGCAAGAACTGGGATATAAACCAAATCTACTAGAGTGCACATCACCAGTACACAACTTTTCATGGCTATTCCCATACTTTTCTTTTCTCTCCTCTTCCAGTGGAATCTTCCCTTCATAGGTTTTTGGGGAGCAGGGAGGGTATGGAAGATCTAATAGGTTCCTTGTAAAGACTGATTTTTAACAAGGGGTAGGTTGCCAGGTGTTACAAAGCTTTCTGAGGGGAAAAGTAGTGAAGTTTCTTCCATTTCTTCAGTTCTTTTCTCGTATCTCCAAGGGCACGGGATACGATCAGAATTTTTAAAAACGTGAGTTTATGCTGTAAAATTGAAATGTTGTGTTTCATTTGTGTGGCATGACAAACCCCAGATATTGTTGTGAAAGGAGCAGCTGTGTGTGATCTCCATTACCTTCAGAGAATAGGTGTGGTTCATGCTTGGCAATCTTGTCAGGGAACTTCAATAAATCAAATATAATGTAGCTGTTTTCCTTTGAGATCTTCTTGTACTTTCTAACCTAAAGCTGAGCCAACAGAAGATTCTTTGCCTCAATAGCATCAGACATGACAAACAACTGTTGTTGGGAAGTCTGCTTATCCTTTTGAGTATATGGATTGCAATTACGCATGACCCAGAGGTAAATGTTGACATTTTGTACACTGTGGAGGGTTCTTTCACTACATGTGCTAAGCGGGCTAGCACAATTTAAATGCCTTTTCAGCATGCTTCGGTTTGTAGCTTTTAGAGGTATGAGGAAGAGGTTGAAAATTGGGAAAGGCAGTGTTTGTGGTGCCTTTCCTTAAACTCTCTGCATCATATGGAACATATATAAAGTTACCTGATGAGCAGAGAACTCTGTGAACATTTTTAATGACTGTATTAAAGCCAGATGAACTCCAGATACTTGGTTTTTAAAGCCTTTATTAGAATTGAATTGTTTTTAATTAGGTGAAAGAGCCACAGCTCTATTTTAAAAAAATATCTAGGTCCTAGTGGGTATGATGAGCCATTGTGGACACTTGATTTATTCTTTGCATTCATGAGGGCTTGGATGCTGTTTCAAGATTTTGGAAGCCTGCTGAATTTCTGGATCTGCCTTTCTAATGTGGTCTCTTCATGAACGAGGGAAGCCTTATCTTGCATACAAATGTAGCTAGGCTTAGAATTTTGAAACAGGTATGATTTTCTTCTGCAAAGAAAAACAGTAGTAATGGTCTTAGTCATGGAACAATAATGGTCTTGGAGTCCTTCAGGCACTGGTCTATTATGGTGTTTCTGTGTTTGGCATGAAAGAAATAACAGGTGAAGACAGTCTGTCTGTTATGCTTGCATTGGAAATCAAACTCAAGAGGATTTTACCCTTAATCCTTTGACTTGTGTTGTACTTTCTAAAAAGCTATTAGATTTTGGCCTTGCAACTTATTTTCTTACACCAAAGCATGAAAAACTAATGCTGCTTACATCTTTTTTTATATTGCTGTAATTTTCTCTCCTTTTTTTTTCTCCATGATGGTCTTTTCCCCATCTCTACTATCTGAAATTGACTTGAAAATTATTTATTATATAAATCCTATATTATATATTCAAAGATTAGGTCCGGGAAACCATAAATCTTACTTTTAAAGCCCAGAATGTTCACTAGGCTAGATAATTCATTCCTTGAAAATGAGATTGTGAAACAGGGAGACAGAAGAAGGAACTAGGATGTTACACTGACTTCCCTGCAGATTAGGCAGTGAATTAGGGAAGATTTATCAAGATGATGCTATAAGGCAAATCTCTGTAACTACGGGTCTGGTTTCAAGCTTTCTATTCTGCTGGACTCTGTCAGATATAGAGGGATGAGATCATTTAGTAGACCAACTAGTTTACATAGGGAAAAATGAATGAACCTTATGGGTGCTCAAGTCTTTGTTTAGGATATGAAAAGAAGGTACCTTAATAATACCTTTGTCTCATCGAAAGACACAGGGAAAGAATTTTGAAGTTTCTGCACCTTGTAACAAGAAATTTTTTGAAACCCCAGTAAATTCTCATGAAATGACATTTGTGATCTGCTAATAGCCACCTTCCCTTGGTACAGAACTTGCTAATAGCCACTTTTCCTTTGATGCAGAACTCAATTCAGGAAAACGTGAGAAATTACTTGCAGCTTGCGGTTGTGAGGCGTATAGGGGAGGCAAGATCTTATGAAAGAAATAACAGGTGAAGACAGTCTGTCTGTTATGCTTGCATTGGAAATCAAACTCAAGAGGATTTTACCCTTAATCCTTTGACTTGTGTTGTACTTTCTAAAAAGCTATTAGATTTTGGCCTTGCAACTTATTTTCTTACACCAAAGCATGAAAAACTAATGCTGCTTACATCTTTTTTTATATTGCTGTAATTTTCTCTCCTTTTTTTTTCTCCATGATGGTCTTTTCCCCATCTCTACTATCTGAAATTGACTTGAAAATTATTTATTATATAAATCCTATATTATATATTCAAAGATTATTTTCTCCATGATGGTCTTTTCCCTATCTCTACTATCTGAAATCGACTTGAAAATTATTTGTTATATAAATCCTATATTATATATTCAAAGATTAGGTCCGGGAAACCATAAATCTTACTTTTAAAGCCCAGAATGTTCACTAGGCTAGATAATTCATTCCTTGAAAATGAGATTGTGAAACAGGGAGACAGAAGAAGGAACTAGGATGTTACACTGACTTCCCTGCAGATTAGGCAGTGAATTAGGGAAGATTTATCAAGATGATGCTATAAGGCAAATCTCTGTAACTACGGGTCTGGTTTCAAGCTTTCTATTCTGCTGGACTCTGTCAGATATAGAGGGATGAGATCATTTAGTAGACCAACTAGTTTACATAGGGAAAAATGAAATGGGTGCTCAAGTCTTTGTTTAGGATATGAAAAGAAGGTACCTTAATAATACCTTTGTCTCATCGAAAGACACAGGGAAAGAATTTTGAAGTTTCTGCACCTTGTAACAAGAAATTTTTTGAAACCCCAGTAAATTCTCATGAAATGACATTTGTGATCTGCTAATAGCCACCTTCCCTTGGTACAGAACTTGCTAATAGCCACTTTTCCTTTGATGCAGAACTCAATTCAGGAAAACGTGAGAAATTACTTGCAGCTTGCGGTTGTGAGGCGTATAGGGGAGGCAAGATCTTTAAAGAGATAAATGGCTGTAGTTTGGTGGAGAAGTAAAAATTTCAGGAACATGAACTTAGAAATCTTCTTAAAGGCTTGTGAATAATGACACAGGTCTATTATGGACAGAAGTTACCTTTACTGCATGCTGTAGATCTGTCTCAGCATTTAAGTATCAGGTATATGTGATTATTTTTCCTTTGGGTGCTATCTGGGATGTCCCATATATTTTGTCTGTATCTAAGGTACTCTCACAAGCTTTTTTAAAAATACAAGACACTCAACTCCATATTAAAAAAACCAGGATAACTGTTTTTCTGTGGTCTCTGCAAAGACATATATATTCATAAAGTAAAAAATATTCAGGCTTTAAAACTCACGTAATAATTTAGATTAGAATAGGTAGACTTTGTCATGGAGAAAATTGAGCTACCTGTAATGTTACACAAACTGGCTTTTTGGGAGCATGGAATGACTGCAATTACAGTCAATGAAGTATTGAACATTATAGCTGAACTCCACTGAAGTTAAGCTGCATTTGACAAAGTCAAGAATTCAATAGAGTACAGATAACTCTTTCCTTCCTTCTTGCATTTGAGTGGTGGTAAGTGCAGGCATGTTGTGAAAGTGCAGATAAAACGTATTTCTCTGTATGTGGTCTCAGTAGTACCTCCTGTATGAAAGATAACTTGGCTGTAGTTCTGATACATGACAGCTCTGGCTCAAGCTAGGTGTGTTCATTTGTAACATGATGCATGCACAAGCAGTATTCCTGGAAATGGATATATTGTCTTAAAAGTTGTGGTGTTTTATAAAAACATGTTATTTTTAAGTAAATGTGTAAGTGTATATTTATATAATTATGTATTGAGCTATACAGAGACTATCCGCTCAAGTATAATTTCTCTGTTAAGCACTCTATTCAAGGAATAGTGGAGATATTTTCCATATGAAACAAACTAAATTAAAATAGGATAAGTGTTAGTTAAAGCCTAATCTATTTCTTGAGCAGTTCCTCTAAGTGTCAAGTACTCAGAGAATTACTGGTAGTTTACATGAAGTAATAGTATCATTAGAATATTTTAAAGACTGACAATTGATTGCCAGTATAACATAGATTGTGAAGGTGTAGAGGAAAAAAAAAAAAAGCATGAGCAGGTAAAAGGCTGAAATCCAAGACCTTGGATTTTGTGCTTGTCTTGCTATGAAGTGCATTGAGGCTGTGTTAGTCAGTCAATACCTAGCAGCCAGGTAACTAGCCCAAAGCAAGTATGCTTAAAATATCATACATTTTTCAGTTCTGTTTGTGGTGCAGTTTGGAATGCTGATTGCTTTGACCAGCAGCTGGGAGCTTTCTGATCAATGTCAAAGTGCCATTTTGCTGCTCTGCAGAATCAAAACTGATCCTTCTACTATCTAAATCCCATTTAAGCACTACACAATTGTTTATTTTAATTAAATTGGAGGGACATATCAGCACATGGGTCATCCTTAGTATGAAAGAACATTTTTATCTAGGCAAAAAAAAAGAAATCTGAGCTGCTAAATATTGTGTTCTTGTTGGAATGGAAATAGAGTCAGCAGAAGGGGTCTGCCATTCAGTCATGAGAGAAACAGAGACACAAATGCTGGTGGCTTGTCTCACTGGAACTCTTCACTGAATAAATGAGCATGTAAGAGCAATTGTGTTTTAAATTTTGGGAACTGCTAGAAAAGGGATAACTTGAATTTTTTTTAGTGCCTGAGGCAGAAAATGATGATAGGCACATACAGAGTTAAAAAGCACTTGTTCTCTTCTGAGAAGTAGGACAAGATGAATGGAAGGACTCAAGCAACCTTTGCATGGCCCAGTTCACAAACATATAAATTCCCTTTCTGCCAGTTTACAATGTTTTTAGCGCAGAAGTAAATTAGCATTTACTTGGAAGATATTTTGAATGACACTTAGTTTTCACAAACAGGTATGTCCTTGGCTTTCCTGTTCAGTTTTTAAAATATGTTTATATTTTAGTCTTGATTTTGAATAGCTTTAATCAAAAGGTTGTAATTTTTAAATTTGTTATTGGAACCTGTTTTTTCTTAGAATCCTATTGCTTTGCAGCATATGATTCGCACCTTGGAACAATACCATTGTTCTCTAATACTATTATTTTGCTATGATGTATTGTACTTTATATGTGAAGTACAAAAATTCTGGAAGCTGCAGTGTTTCTGTTCACTGCCAGATTGTGCCTTTGGATGGTTATAATCAGGAGGTACAATTACTCTGAAATACAATTCAAGTGAAGAAGTATATCCATATTTTGAGGTTATGGTCAGTTTATCAGGGCTAGTAGTCCATGTTATCATCCACCTACCATCCAATCTATAACTTCACGCCATTTATATTAAAATATGATCTATGTAGTTTTTAATTTCAGGTGTTGTGAGTAATGTAAGTTTTCCATATGTTTCTACAAGAATTTCATTGTGTCACTTCCTTTCAAAGATTTTTTTAAATACAGTAGTATATTTGCTGTTGGAAGGAAAATGTTTTTAACAGCTATTCAGTGTTATATAAGGTCTTTCTGTTCTGCAGTTGCAGAGTTTGTCACATCTTGTAGATGATGTAACTTACTTAAATGTGCAAATAGAATGATTGAAACTTTGCAGCAAACAAGCCAAGTGTCTGTATTTCACTTTCCTCACCTCCTGACTTCACCTTGACTCAAAAAGTCACTCCCATACTTATGCTGGAGGACTGATGTATTATTCATTTTAATTCCCATTTTTCTTTCTGTTTTCACCAATACCATGGGAGCTGCTGTGCATTATGGAATGTATGCATAAGGATTGTGCCATATCTGTGTAGATTACAAGCTGTGGTTTTGCTTATCCAGTACAATTTAAAGGCACAAATGAAGCATTGAAGGCATCAAATTATATTGTGATATCTGTAAGTGCAAATTTCAATCAAATGCCACCTGAGAAAAATATTGCATTTAGTGTTTGGAAGCATGTCAAATGATTTGTGCTTGGCATTTGCATATCACAGTCAGTGGCCTTGCTGTGAAAAAGTCTTCTAGTTTGAAGTGTTCTGAAATGTTAATTGTTTGGCTTCATGCAATTACTGAGGGATCTGCTTCTGTTTAGAAATGTTACACAGAGAAAATCATTATTGTATGGATGATGAAACATTTAAGAGAAGAGATGGAAAATTACAAAAGAGTAGAAAACAAAATAATTCTCATTCTTCGTGGTGAGGACCTGCATATATTACATCCTTGAGCAAACTGGCTGACAAACATAATTTTAATCTTCAAACTACCCTGCTATGTCCAATATCATAATAAAAAACCCTCAGCCTTTAGGTAACTAAGTATTCACCAAATACCTTAAGCACTTTAATACTATCAAGAATAAGACTGGTTTATGTTTAAATTGGGTTAAAACATAATGATTGATAGTGACTTCTCTTAGAGATGGATGAAGAAGGGTAATCATTCTGCATCCTCTGATGCAATCCAAACGATCTTTCCTACCACTACCTTGAAGGTTGGCTACTTTGTAGTACAGGAAGGGATACAGGGGAAAAAATGTGAGAGTGGAAGAGTAGTGAATGAATCTGAAAAGGCACGATGCTGAAAAAAGAAATTCAGTATCTTTTAGCACATGTAGGTGCTGACTTGCAGTCCAGATCTAAAGATTCCTGGCCTACTGCTCGATTTGTTGTGTCTGTATTGTTCTTCAGGATGAAGTTGCCATATGCAGCCATTCTTCCAAATGTCAGGTGTTAGAGGAGGTGTCTGACAGTGTCTGTTTTTTATGAAATAGGTCTCTCACTTCTTATGTGAGGGCTGAGCTTTTATCTCTGTTCAGTCAGAGATGTTTCATCTTGAAAGAGGATGTTCTATGCATCAGTATACAAAGATGGTAGAGTTAAGTGACACCTTTCCTGTTAGAGCCAGATTACCAGTCAGGTAAAGAGTATAAGTTTTTTTGGGAAAACTGGATGATGTCTCTAGTGGTAAGGCACTTCATCTGGCAGACAATCTCCTATCTATTCCTTGCTCATATTTATTCCTTGCTTGTACTTTTAAAATACGGTTATATATTTGGTATATTTTATTCACTGATTCTGTACTGAAAAATACAGGGATGCTTACTAAACTAAGAAGAGGCCCTTAAAATTTCCTTTGGACTGCCTTTGCCTTCCATTTTTACATCCTGTAGCACTCCATGTGCCTTTACAGAGAATCACACAGCAGAATTCACACGGATCATCCTTTTAGGCCTGATGAGCAGAACATGATGAAAGATAGTTTTGAAAAATGATAGTTTTGGTTTACCTTTTCCTGGATTTCCAAGACTTCAGACTTGCATTGTGGAATACAAAAGGTGGTCACCACAACTGTACCAATATTTTTGAGTGCAAGGTGCTGCCGTTGTGCTGGTCCTGTGCATGTGGCAAGCTCACAGATGAAATGGCTAATGAGGCCTCTCCTTTGGTCACAAAGAATGCCTACCTGTGAACCCTGAACAGACCACAAAGGTATTCAGTGTCTGCTGTATTACATACTGTATGTTTGTATATTGCAAAAGAAAGAAGAACAAAGATAAAGCTTAGATCATAAAGTAACTAATTTCTGTCAAACAAATCAAGAATAATAATGATTACAAGCATGTTGACAAACTGTTGGCAAAGCTGCTGAAGCATGCAAAGCTCAAATGTTGCAAGTAGGTTGGAAAGATTTGTGTTCTACCATATGTCTAAGTCTTTACTAAAACTTATTATAATTGCCAGTATTGTTGGTCTGCTACTGAAAAGCAGGAATCAATTTCTAAGCAGCAGAAGAAAAATGCATAAATGAAGAACATCTTGCTATCAGATTCCATCCAGTCGTTTGGATGAGAGAAAAAAAGTATTATTTAAGAATCAATGCAATGAAGAAAGAAAGTAGAACCATTATTGATTGAATTCTATCAGAGTATATTTAGAAAGATTATATTGACAAAAAATCTCAAATTTGTCCAGATTTAACTGTAATAATTTGTGTTTCTTTCCAATTCTTTTAACATACTTTCTTTTTTCCCATGCGATATTTTAGTGTGATCCATGGTAATGTAAACATGAAGAGTTTTAATGCGCCTTTCAAAGATCCTGGTCATCCTATTATGAAGATTTGCATGGTTCCTGTAAAGAATTTTTTATTTTCTTATCCTTGGATCTTTGCCAGTGCATATAATCTTTGTCCCTCATCTAATGCATTTTATGTATACTGAAAAGAGCCAAGTCTGTGTTTTAAGGCACTTCATATCTGAATAGCAGTGCCTCTTTTTGCTTCATAAATGACTAGAAGGGAGGCATGGTGGAAGATTGCAAATCAACTGTCTTTTTGTTGCATAATTCCACAGGCCAGCTCTCAAAAAATAATGATTTTCAGCCAATACTCTTCTCACCTGGTTTGTCTTAGAAATGAAGGTTTTCTTAGACTTTATATTAAATGTGTCTTGGAATTGCCACCTTTAGGTGTGAGCTGCAAATTAAGAGAGGGTGTGAAGCCTAAAAAAGACCATGAAAAATGGACAGTACTGATTGAGCAATCTAGACAAAATGTCTGAAGTAGTTCCTGTCAGAAAAATGTCATATGGAGGGTGGGCAGGAAGAAGGAAAGGGGTGAATAAAAGAAAAAAATTAATTGAACCTGAAAAATGGAGGAATACACTGCTTCTACTTTGAGTGAAATGTGATAAATTAATTCTACATTTAATAAGTAAATTCTGTACATTTCCTTAGGAACACAAACCAACAGCACACACCTAGAAGCTAATAGGGAAACTCTTTGTAATTGTAAATGTAAAGTGAGAAAAATAGACGGATGAGTGCACTATTTGGACAAGAAAGCAACAAAATGCTTACCCTAGAAAGAAGAATTGATCTATAAAGTGGTACAGTAAAAGTCAATACTCAGGTACAGAAATAAATTTCTGGCAATTGCAAGTTGTCTACCCAGTTTGCAGCTAATGTCAGCCATTCTACCTTCAAGGAAGCTATCTTCCATATCTTATTTAATTTAACTTTGAATAATATGAATTACTAATTTTGCATAATTAATGGTTACTCAGAATTAATAAATCTATGGTTATGAAGTCCTCAAGTGTCATAAAATATCCTTTTGCAATAGAGCAAAAGCGTGGATTTTCACTTGTTTTAATTTGTACGTTATACCAGTTACTGTTTTTCTTTTTTTTTTTATTATAACCATTTTGTACAAATAATAAAGACTTACATTCTCACAAAAGTTTTTGTCTTGTGAGGACGCAGAGATCCCGGGGGATCCCAAGCTACCCTATCACTTTGCAAGCTCTGTGGAGAGCTTCATAAATTTTATAAGCAATCTTGTGTACACCATTCAGTTTTCATGCCATCTGGTTTTTTCCCTGTTTTTAGGGGTATTTTTTAGGTTTTGTTTTTTTTTTTTTTCTTTTTCAGATACTCTTACGTGCTTACACAGGCTTAAATCAGAGACAAATTGTTACATGGTAGTGTGGATTTTATTCTATACAATTACACTGACCCATACCAAAAAGGTATAGGCAGGCAGAGAAGTGTTATTACTTTTTGCATTGCCCATCTTTCACTTGTGCTAGGGTGTTGTTTTTCCTGGTTTTCTTAAATTGTGAATTTGAGCCAAACTCAGCTGATTCAAGACTGTTTAGCTATGTGGATGATTGTGTCAGATTGTGTCAATGGAGAAGATGCAATAAAAGAAGCTTCTGATACTCAGTAATTCAGCAGCAGTATTTCTGCAGCAGCAGTAATTCAGCAGAGTTTTTACAATTACAAAAACTCTGTAATTTTCAGAGCCTTTATACCTGCCTTGAAAATATTCTACATTCTAAGTTTTTGTCATCTGTTTTCCCTACTCTTAATCTATCCAACAGTTTATCTGAAATTCAGGAAATGTGTAAGTGTAGCCTATAAAGAAAACAAAATTTGAATTTGCAACTGAAAAATACAGTGTGGAGTCGTGGGCTGCACTATGTTAACATAATTTTATATAACTGCCTCACCACCTTCTTGTGGCTCTGCCGTGTTAGTGGGAAATCGTAAGTCTGTATTAGAAGCCTGTCATGGCACTGGAATTAAGAAGATTCCTTTAATAAAGAAAAATTTCAGTGCTCTGACTGTTCCACAGCAGAAATACAAATCAAAAAAAAATTAAGGGTTTCAGCAAGGGCTGTTAGAGTTTGGAAGGAGTTTGATAGGACTTCTAGAGGAAAAGGGAGTTGGAAGTTTGTTTGGGATTTGGAACTAGAAGACAGAGGAAGGAAGCCATGTGACAGTCTATGGGGCAGTCTTACCAAGGGAAGTTTTTTATATTTCTTTTGTCTTTGAACTCGGCAACCTGAGGGTCACATTCTATTCTTGAACTGGATGTTATTTTTGATTACTATTGTGTGCTTCATGTAAATGAGCAGTGCTTTAAAATAAAATAGGGAGAAATATAATAACTGAGAAATGAAACAGCCCAGGTGCCATGTATCAATATTTGAATTCTCCCTTATTGCAGAGAAGCTGTACATGACAGCTTTCTTAAAGAGGCCTTTTGCATTTGGATGGCTTTCTTGTAATTGCATCTGACTGGGCTAGTGAATTGAGGCATATGAGGTATGCAGTGATGATCTGTAGAAGAGCTAAATTTCTCCTGCAGCTACATTAAAAATAACTCTTATTCAGCACAAGTCATTGTCACTATCAATATTCAAAGCTAAATTGATTTACGTTGGTTTTGGCAGAGTAAAGAACACCCCCTTTTTAAATTCAGGTAATAATTTTCCTCTAATGATTGTCATATTGAGCTGTTTAGGTCTTTATTCCACATGAAAACACAAAATCACGTCTACCAACAAGCAACAATAAAAAGTAATTATTTTCCAAAGAGGACATTATTTTTTATCATGTGGGAGCTTTTAAAAAGGTATTAAAAAGTCATTGTCAGTTTTAGTTATCACTGGTCAACTTGTTTATGAAAAAGGTAGAATTAATATGGGTATCTGTTTTTTTTTTACTTTTCTTGTTTTCTCCAGCATACTGACTTCCTTTTGGGGATAATCTTGTATTATGTTACTTTTTTTTTTAGTGTCTGAGGCATTTCAAATTTTAAATAGCTTTTCCTGGCTGGAAGCTGTTGTAACTTGGGACAACTGAGTTTGGAGAGGCAGAGCAGAAGACAAGATCCTATGTAGCCACAATGAGGGTGATAACAATGGGTATAACTCCTGAAGAATGGATAATGTGTATATAAATAAATGTGCAGACACACACTTGCATGCACATGCAGCTTAACTCACAGATCTAGGTTCTTGTCCAATCACTGTTTAGACATAAAGGACTGTGCCTCTACTTTCCACACAGGAGAGGTCAAAAGCCTAACTGAGAATGTTTGCAGTCACTTGCCCATCATTTGAGGCAACGCTGTACTAAAGATTGAATGTATTGCGGTATTTGTTACATTTATTCCTGCATTAGCTATGCCTGGGAGGGAAGGGGTTTTTTTTCGGTTTATTAAATGGATGCAGAGAGTTTTCTTTTTGATGTCATTAACATGAAGTACAATGTTAATATTTCTCTTAACTAATCCTCATTTTCTCACAATAATCTGTAATTTGAATTAGGTGCTTTAAGGTTGAGCAAGTCAGCTGCTTGGAAGTTACCAGCTGAAGTTCCATTTCTGCTTACTCTGTTTAAAAATGCAGTGAAAATATATCTACAAGCCTGAATAAGCACACAAGCATTGATTGCTAATGAAATCAGTTCATTTATAAATTGGAAGTCTCTTTTTAAGCTTGGCCTAGCTACTAGCTCTGGGCCATAGGGCTTTAATCCACTCAAATGGCTAAGTGTGGGTGGTAATTTACAGAATCAAATGTTTCTGGATGTCTTCAGGATGCTGTGAAAGAATACATGATTAAATTAGATCTCTAAGCACCCTAATTAGCCTGTGGGGTACTTTTTGCATCAAAGGATGAGATACAGAGCA
>NW_008239110.1:16216977-16238949 GCF_000691975.1 Corvus brachyrhynchos
GAGTAACTAGGGTAGGGAAATGCTGAAGCAAGGTAAGCTTTCAGTTGCTTCATGTTCAGAATCTTCTATGGAATAAACCATACCTTTGGATACAATCAGTTCGTGATTTTGTAACACATCCCACAGCAGCTTCTTCTACACTTCTCTGGGAAAGAAGGGATTCTAGACTCTCATGAGTCTAGAATATACTCATCTCCTTTTTGGTTTCATACCTGTGTAGGGTAAGGCTGTGGGAGGTGGAATTTTCTATCCCTCTTAACTCTTGATAGAGGAAGGCTCACAGGGAAGGGCAGATCTTCAGGTCTCTTCATGCCTTTCTTATCTTTGGGAAGTGCTTTTACAATCTGCAGTCTCTTGTAGTCATTTGCTTCAGCTTCTTCAGCTTTTCTAGGAGCAGTGGAGCCTTAGACAGAAAAGATACCATGATGCTGCACTCCACTCATTTGTGAGAGCTTCTGGCAGAAATGCAGATTTGTCAGTTTTAGCTGACAAATTTTGCTAATAAAAAAAACAAAAATGAAGCTGATAGAGATGACTGTTGTTGGGCCTGAGTTCCGATAAGCATCAGACCTTCAGCGGACTTCCACTTTGTGGGGGTCTGGAATTCAGTTCTCTGCTTTATTGTTATTTCATTGAATTGTGGGCTAGTACTTTGATCTGTTTTTCATTTGAGTGTCAGGTTTTTTCCCAAAAGATTTACCATGCTAAGTACCACTGCCATATACCCATTAACATTTTGTTATGGTTTTAATTTTTAAAAACACTTCTATTAAACACATTCATCTAAGTTTCTTATTACATCTGTTTTAGCTATACTCTCTTTTCTGAATATCCATCAAACTAAATTATTTTTGCCTTGTAACTCATTTTTATAAAATTTCTTCTGTAGTGCTGAATTCTCTGATTTACTCTGCTTTAAAAGCTTAATGGACGCTCAGATTGCATGTACTTCTTTTCAGTTATAGCTGGATACAAGTGAAAACTATAATAAAGTAATGGAAGTCTCTTAAAACTTTAATAATTCAAAAGCTTATAAGGTTTGTTATCCATGCCAATTTTTGTTATGTTTTCTTTCTTTAAGGCAGTATATTTACAGTATTACATCGAGAGGGCTCTTATCTTAAACTATGCAATTCCTTCAGGCTTATTTCCTAATTCTGTATTTTCATTTGCTTATTTGAAGAGATCATTAATGCATAAAGTGGTGTTGTTACCACTCATCTGAATTCAAGAATTTGCCCCACTGTCCACCATAGTAACGCATTATAATTACTCAAGAACACAGAATTGTGTTAAAGAAGTACTTTTGAAGCAATAGTATATTGACAATAATAACCTTAGAAGACATCAAAAGCTTAATTTGGAAAGAAAACCTGTGCTTTGGAGTGACACTTTTTCCTGATTGTCACTGTGAAAAATGGCTGTCATTTTCACTGTTGGAAAACAATGGCATTGATGAACATTAAAATAATATCAACACTTACTCTGATATAGATCCAAGTGATGTAAATGCGTGAAAATTAGTTTGTGATTGTGCGTGTTTCCCTTACACTTTGCAGTTCTTGTGTGTTGCACAACTTGGGAAAAAAATCATAAATGATGTGTTAATTCTTTCTATCCAGAAGAAAGCAACTTTGGGACTTTATGGATAAATAATATTTCCATGTGCATCCAGCAGGAGTCAGCAGGGTTGAACTTGCTGAGAATATGTTTTGCTCAATGCATCTCAACAAAAAAAAGAACGAAATCTTAAAAACAAACATGGTATATGGAACAAATACTAAGAGAGTAAGCAGCTCTCTCAGATACTCTGTTTTTTAATCTGATTTCAGGTTTAGGATAGGAATCTGCTTACCCTGAATTGCCACTATTGTGGCTGATATTTAGAGATCCCATTTTGCTGATAAACTTGCAAGTGGCAGGGTTATGTAATCACCAGAAAGTGTTTGGGAATGCCTTCTATGGCTAGTTGACTCCAAGTATAGCTCCATTCAGAATGCACTACATGCTTTATGATTAATATACTCAAGTTGTATCACAGGACCACTTCAGAGCATGGTATTAGGTTTTTTTGTTATTTTTCTTTTTGTCTTAAAAGGTGTAGCAAACTATCCACCTGATATATAAAGTAATGGGGAGGATAATAGACTGGGTAAATAATGTGAGGGAAAACATCTAGTAATGAGACTTCAGAATATTTGTCTCTGCCTTATTGTTGTCACTTCTCAGATTTCTCTTTCTAAAAACAGTTTTGTCTCCTCCTTACATTCTCGTATTATATGTTTATTTTCCCCTCGATTCAGAATCCAGTGAAAACAAAATCCCAAGCTCATATTTTCATGTAGAAACTTGTCTTCAGTTTAGTGATGTGAGAGTCTTAGTTTGAAAAAGCTTCACCTTGCCTGATTTGTCTAGTGCTACTTTACAAAGATATACTGCACAGTCCATATTTCTAATAGAAAAATATGCATTTCTCACTACCAGTGTGTCACGACTGTGAAATAAATAGTTTTAATGCATTCAAATTTTATCCTTGTGAAATTCTATGGGAAGAAAATGTTAAAAAAAACACCACTGCAATATATATGACTGGGTGTTATTTCAAAGAAAACCTCATTAGATACTTGAAAAGGCATAGTTCACTAAATGGAAAAGTTAATCTCAATGCTTTTAAAAAACCTAGTTAAGAGAAATGAAAATGGCAATATAAACAAAAGAATGTATAATAAAAAAAGAAGATAACTGGTAGGAATTAACATTTATGAGTAGATATCCGAAAGCTAAATAAATCTGTGGAGAAACTAATAATCTTTTGATATTTTGGATAAGGAAACTAAAAATACTTTGAGACAGTAAAACATCCACACAGCCATTGGATAGGAAATGATACAATGATTTTTAGAACCTTGCAATATTAGCCAAACTTGAATGTCTTTAAAAGGGAAAAAGCAACGTTTGGAAAGTAGAAGTAAGATCCTTCAGATAGTGGTACACAGATTAGCATTACACTAATCCAAAGAACATTACCGGAGAAGAGTGATGACCAGAGACAATCAAGATGCATGATACTTTTAGGATTAATTAGGAAGAAATTAGCCAACAAGAAATCCACTGCTGGAAAATAGATTCATGAAACAACTGTAATAAAATATTTGTTAGGTGATACATTTTAAAAATGTTGACATTTTTAGTGCTCTAAATTATTTAGCTTTCTTTGATCAACCTAACCTCATTAAGACTAGTACTCTGTAAAGACCAGTGTTTCACAATTTTGATGATAACGGATACCCCAAAGAGATGGTAAACAGAAAATCAGATAATGAGGTCGCAGCCAGGTCCAAAAGATTTTTTCTTGTTCTGAGGCTATTTATCATCATTATAGCATATCTGCAGGAAAACCTAAATTTGTTTCCAGTAAACATTACAGATATCATAAACACTGGTTAAGCAATCATTAAAATAATCAAAATCAGACAGAGCTTTACAGCACAGTACAGGTTACATGGTATCATCATCTCACTTGAATAGGGTGTACATTTATGACATTTATGGTATAAATCATGCATACATATGTGCTATACAGACCCCTTCAGAGAACTGAATTCATGCTGCAAAGAGTTTAAGTGCTGTGTATGGCCAAGTGTCCGTAATGCACATTGGTGGCTATAGGAGCAGTAATGTTTCTGCAGTACTTCAGGGAAAAACCAGAGGAGGAGTAGGCAGCTGTTACTGCACTGGCATTAGCATGTTTTCTTTGAAAAAGATGTTGTCTTATTCTAGTAATGACATCTTCAAAAGATTTTTGACTAAAATTTTGTGAATTGATTTTTCAGTGACTTTTTTTCCACATTAAAAGATCATCCTTATATCTTTGGCTAAAATAAAAGTTTTACCAGTTTTTGTTTTAAAGGTTTTTAATTTCTTTGCATAATTTCAAACCTTACAGTATTTTGAAATAAAAGAATTCATAAAATATCAAAATGATTTAGATAAGAATTAGTTCAGCAGACATGAGATCCTACTTTTGAAATATTTTAAGGCAAGGCAAGAGACTAGTCATGACCTTAGATTTTTCTTGGAAACATTTTCCTAGCTCAGATAGGTAATGTAATACAGGAATCTCTTTGTGAATAGGCTGGGCACTGTATGTAACTGGACTAGATAGAAATGAGTTCTCCGTGCTTTAAATTTTAGGACTTTGCATTTGTCTATCATCTAATTTTGGCATTGTCTAGAGCAGTTAATGGAAATCACATTGCTTCTGAGGAGACAACGAAGAGATAATTCTGAAAGGTGCTTTTTTTTTTCCCTGTAATTTAAATATTGATTTTTTTAGTCTTGATGGGATTCTTTAGTCTTTGTAAGTGTTTTTTACTCTGTGTATATATATATGCATTTGATTTACTTATGGAGCTAATATCACTGCCCTTTCGGACTTTTTGGGAAAACTTTTTAAAGAATGCTTTGTATCTGTAACATGAGAACAGAATTTGCAAGGAATGTTCAATTCTGCTAAATTTTCCCAATATTCTTAAGAAAAAAGAGTACTGAATAAATTTCAAGTCAGAAGAATTTAAGCCAGGCTGGTTTTGTTCATGAAATTTGGATATACATTTAGGATTTGTTTTTCTAAGTGAAGCATACACAAATTTGAAAGTGCTATCTTTAGAAAAATGTTAGAGATTCTGAAAAAGTATGGGGGTTTTTTTGTTTTCAAGCAAGCTGTCAAAATAATTTAAAATGAGTTGCATTTGCTTCTCATGAAATTTGTACAACACAAAATTCCAGTGAGAGAGATGATCATGAGAGGAAAGTCCTGCTTATCCAACCTAATTTCCTTTTGTGATAAGGTAAGCCACCTAGGTGATCAAGGGCAGTTAGTTGTAATCTTTTTGGATTTCAGTAATGCTTTCAGTACTGTCTGTCATAGGATCCTTCTGGACAGAATGTCCAGCACACAGCTGGGTAAACACATCATGAGATGGGTGAGCAACTGGCTCATGGCTTGGGCACAAAGGGTTGTAGTGAATGGGGGGACATCAGAGTGGTGACCTGTCGCTAGTGGGGTTCCACAGGGCTCCATCCTCGGCCCTGTGCTCTTCAACATCTTCATAAATGACCTGGATGCAGGACTGGAAGGGATTCTAAGCAAGTTTGCTGATGATACTGAATTGTGAGGAGCTTTTGACTCCCTTGAGGGCAAAGAGGCCCTGCTGAGAGGCCCAGACAAATTAGAGGGCTGATCAATCACCAGCCAAATGAAGTTCGACAAAGGAAAGTGCTGGATTTTGCACCTGGGATGGCAGAACCCTGGGTATGTATAGACTGGGAAATAAGAAGCTGGAAAGCACTGCTGTGGAAAGGGACCTGGGAGTCCTAGTGGATTGCAAGTTGAACATGAGTCAGCAGTGCCCTGGCAGCCAGGAGGGCCAAATATGTCCTGAGGGGCATCAGGCACAGCATCGCCAGCTGGGCAAGGCAGGGGCACTCTGCTCTGCTTTGCACTGGGGCAGCCTCACCTTGAGTCCTGTATGCAGATTTGGGTGCCACAGTGTAAGAAAGACATTAAACTATTAGAGAGTGTCCAGAGGAGGGCCACAAAGATGGTGCAGGACCTTGAGGGGAAGCTACATGATGAGTGACTGAGGGCACTTGGTCTGCTCAGCCTGGAGGAGACCAAGGGGAGACCTCATTGCAGTTACAACTTCCTTGTGAGGGGAAGAGGAGGGGCAGACACTGATCTCTTCTCTCTGTTGCCAAGTGCCAGGACCTCAGGGAATGGCCTGGAGTTGTGTCAGGGGAGGATTATCTTGGGTATTAGAAAAAGGTTTTTCACCCACAGGGTGGTTGGGCACTGGAACAGGCTTCCCAGGGAAGTGGTCACAGCACCAAGCCTGACAGAGTTCAGGAGGTGTTTGGACAATGCTCTCAGGCCCATGGTGTGACTCTTGGGGTTGGCCTGTGCAGGGCCAGGAGTTGGACTCAAAAGATTGTTCATGGGCCCTTTCCAACTCAACATACTCTGTGATTTTGTGATGATGGGTAAATGATAAGGGCCAAAGGAAGCTGAATTAAGCTAGGGTGTCTGTTGTAGAGATCAGTTATGAGAGTGCCTTTCTGTTATTTGATCTTATGCTTGTCCTCCTGCGAAATAATCCTACTGTGCCAGAAATTCTTGTAAGCAGGAGCCTAAGTTGAATTGAATCAAACTTAGAGCTTTTATACAAATACTAGTTATTTGTATTGCAGCTGAAAGATGGTGAATCTGTCATTCAGCTGTTGTTTAGCAATTTACTATGAATTATTTATTACTCTGATATCTCTGTTCTTTTTCTGCTATACGGGAAAATTGCTGGTGAAATGCAAGTGTATTTATGCAAATAGAAACTTGAGTTAGATTAACTCAGTGGGATATGTATTCTGTAACAATAGCATGTTGTGTGGGTTTTTTTATTTTTTCTAAGTCAGAATTGAATAGATTTTTTTCCCCTGAATTCCCTTGTTTATGTTCAGTAAGGCAGATAGATGGTTACAGGAAGGATATCTGCTGTCTTCTATGAAGCACATGGTACAGTAAACTAGACATAGGGAGATTTCTCTGATCTTTCTATGTTCTTCTTAAGTATTTTTTTCTAACTCTAGAGAAAATGCTGTATTTTTTAATCTGGCTCCTTAATTTTTCACAATTCATTTTTTGAACCAGTTATACAAATCTTTCAAACTAAGCATATGCTGCTTACTTCAAATACTTGCAAAACTACCTATGCCTTTGAGGTGGGACAGCTAATTTGGTGTGAGGATGAGTGTCACTACCTTCTCTCTCAAATGCACCCTGGAAAACTGTCTATTCTTTTAGTTAGGATGCAAGCGAATGGTTTGGGGCATAAGGAAATGGCTTAACGTTGTGCAGGGGAAATTCTGATTGGGTGTTAGGAAAGTTCTTCACTGAGAGGTTGGTTAAGCACTGGAACAAGCTCCCTAGGAAGTGGTCATTGTCTGAAGCCCGAGTGTTCAAGAGGTGTTTGGAAAATGATCTTAGATACGTGGTTTGACTTCTGGGTTGCCCTGTGTGCAATCAGGAGTTGGACTAGATGATACTTGTGGGTTCCTTCCAATTTAGGATATTCTGTGATTCTGTCATTTGGTTGTAGATCCTTTTAACCTTTTAATTTGGACTCTTCTTAACCTATTTTCCTTTCAGTTGTTTTCTGTGGTTTTATAGGTATCATCCTGAAACTATACACAGCCTCTCTCCCTTCTTTATTCTAATTTTCCCACTTAAATGATGAAGTAGTATATTGTTTAACTAGTTTTTGATTGATTGCATAATTTGACTGTTGGTTGTTTCTTATTTAAAAGGTGGAAGAGAAGTGTCATTTACATAATTAATTTTTAAAGTTACTCCTCTCTCTGGCTTACACTTCTTCAGTTGTTTTTTTTTCCTTTGTTAGCCAGAATGTTACCGTATTTCATAAGAGGCAAATAAAGGAAAAATAATCACGTATGCATCTGCTAATGTTAAAATGCTACAGAAGTCATCTCATCCCCAGTGACTGCTGAAATGCAAACAAAGCATAAATACCATAAAGAACTAAATTATGAATTTATACGTGCACGAGATGCCATGGTTAAATGCCGTATGAAATTTGGATAACATTACGAAAGTGCAGAGCACCATGTTCAGAATATCTATTGATTCTGTCAAACTAGGCCTGGAATTAAAAAATAAGGATCTTCCAAAGAAGATAAGAGAAGAGTGGGGAGGAAGAGGCTCTGGTTTAAGCTTGATCATGCAGTACAAATGATGTAGGGGACATAAGTTGCATAAAATGACCTGGCACCCTTAAAAAAATGCAATTTTCCCATTCCTGTCCCTGTATACTTTGGGAGTCTGGAGAAATCCTATACTGAATGAGGAAAAACTCTTTGGCTTAATAGCTGAACTCTTAAAAAGTAACCTTACATTAGAATTGTTACATTAAAATATCTTCTTTCAAATGCATTTTACAGAAATTCCAGACAGTGAGATACCCAGAATATGTGAGTACATCCAGCTTCTCTATGCAAAGTCTCAAAACGTTACACGTTTTGGATTTTGCAGATTCCATATGAATTATGAAATGATTGTCTTTAGATACGATAGCTAAATTTTGCAAGAGAAGTTAAATTACTTGGTCAGTTTTGAAGATCATACTTTGTCAGTTGTTCAAGGCCATGCAATGAATCACTGAAGATTAAAGGCTAAAGCTGCTTAATCTTGAGTGTTTGTTACTCACTCTGTCAACTGGATAGGATTTTCAAGGAAATACTGATAGAAATATTTTAATCTGTTTGTAGAGCATATCAAGTAAGTCAAATGATGATGATGATGACAAAGTAATATCTCTTCAAAGCATTAGTAAAGCAGCACCTTATGAATCACTTCCACTGTTCACTAGGGTCATAATGCTTGCCTGTTTAATCCAGGTACACTTTCAGTGTTGCTGAGAAGTCTGCAAATTATTAGCAGCCATTGACTTACAGGCAAGAATAAAAATAATAGTTAAATGATTGTATTTTGATTTATGAAATAATTATTGAAATGCTATCAGTATGAGGCTTTGGAAGGTTCATTATTAGAATGTTGAATATATCAACGTGCAGAGCTGACAGACCACAATCCATTGGGGTGTTTTAAGTTCAACATGCTATTAGCTTAATTTAGGTAAACCCCAGGTATTTTTAGTTTTTAGACGGGTGTCAGAAATAGGAATAAAGAAGCAATGTGTTCTTTGTTTATTTTTTTGTGCGTGTAAGGATTTCAGATCACAAATCACTAAGTTCAGGGTGGTTCAGTTCACAGCTGTTTTTAATATTTTTTGTTTTGTTCAGTTTGTTATAATTGACAATTAAAAGATTAATTAATTGTATACAGATTAATATTTCCCTCTAATATAAAGAAACCCCCCTTGAAAATTACATCTAAAGGGATGCCAAATCCAAGTTTTTACTGGAGTCACTATGTATGTGTTATTATAGTAAATAAGCAAAAGGAAGTATAAACATGAATCTTCAGAATACTTGCATCAGCCTAAACTGGTAAAGGCTTCCCAGTGAGCTCCTTTTAAGTATTTTAGAAGTATTCAAGTTGAGTTTTCATGTACAGCGTGATACATCAGTTGTATAATCACTCTGTAGTCTCTGTAGCCATTTTTGCCACTATGGCTTTCTCCCTTCAAAATGACCTCCCTTCCCCAGCATAAAGAATGTGTAACAGTGGAAATGAGCCTTTAAAATCTGGAAACTAGAGTTTAGATCTTCAGAAAAGAGTTATGAGTTAACCACATTCATCTGTTTGCAATACAATCTTCTGTTTCTTGGTCGCATCCTGTTTGTTTTTTGTTACTTTAGTGGGTATTACGGAAGTGTAAGATTTTTCCAGACTTCTTTTACTCCTCAGATGTCATCTTTTGTCTTATTGCTTTCCATTTGTACCCTGTCTTGAACACAAAAAGTGACTATTTTCCTTCTTTCATGTTCTCTTGATAATACTCTCTATAATAGTATTTAGTACTAAAGCATTACATAACTAAAGGAAGAGAGAATCCCCTACCAACTCAGGCTGTGAAAGGTATTCTCTCCAGCCAGTTATTGGAGTTACAAAGAGGTTTTAAGCAAAAATTTTCCATTAACATTCTGTGCCCATGAGACATTTGGAGTACAATCTTTTCTACAAATACAGGAAACCATGGAATCTTCAGAAGTTTTTGCTGCAAAACTTTAACTGCCTCTTTTCTGCTTATTAAGGCATGCACAGTTAAAGAGGAAGTTTGCATGAACAAGATGATAGCTGCTTATCTTTTCAATACGGCATCAAAGGCACGTCCTTTATAGGTCTGCGTTAAGATAGAGCTATACTTTGGGAAAGTAATCACTAACACTGACAAAACAATTTATCTTTGCCAAACTTGTTTTTGGTATCCACAGAAGTGTTCTGACATGCAGAAATTTCTACTAAAATTTTAATCCAAAGCAAAAAATCTTCATTTGTTTCAGAGATGATGATTTTTAATTACTTAAACATTTTCTTAAGTGATACAGTAAGAAGTTTGTGGAATACTATCACTTAGCTTCTTAATGGTGTGTGTTTACTTTTGTTCTTTTATATAGATTTTTTGTTCTTTTATAGGTTTTCTCAAATAATTGTCCTAATGGAATGAAAGATGTACAAAAGCAAAATTCCACTCTTTTTGTAGCACCATTGCAGGCATCTGGAGTCCTTTTGTCTGAACAGAACATCTTGATTTTTTCTATTCAGTGTTATCTGGACTTCTAATCATTTTGCTTGTCTTCTGAAAATCAGTTCTTTTTTTAAAGTGCAGTGTCAAAATGAAACTATTGCTTAGGTCTCATCTTGGACAATCTTTCATTGTTTTTACTGCTGTTTCTAACTTCCAGCTGTTAATAAAACTTCTGATATGAATTATTGAGACCTTAAAGCTGGACATGCTATACGTCTGATTAAGTGCCATGGAATGAGGATCACCCTTTTTGTAACTATGGTACATGGGGTCTCATGATCTGAGATTCACTGCAGCTCCTGTATGATTTCTACACAACTGCTACTCAGTAATAGTGCCCATTCCTGTGTTTGTGGAGCTGCTTATTCCTCTGGTGTAAGTTTCGAATTTTCTGGATCTCAAGCTCTGCTTTTCAGACTTCTCTAGCTGCTGGAGAGCTTCTAAACCTGTTTTCCAGACTGTGCTATGGTAATAAGCATACTCTTTGTTCTATTTCTATCATTAATAAGCATATTAAATAGTATTGAATGTGGAACAGAATTTGCATGCAGAATATTGCTTCTTGTATCCTTCTGTCTTCTAGAATTTAGCCACATATAAAGTAATTTGAGTCTTTCCTGTACCATCACGATTTTTCTCTGAAATTAATTTTCTTCATTTAGCAAGAAATACATGCAGATAAATAGCTTCTAAACTTCATCCACCTTCCTTTTCCCTCATGGCATTGTAGTGACCTTTAATTAGAAGACATTCAATTACTGTTCTAAGGGGAGGAAATGTGAAATAATTTAAGTCCCTCCATTGTAAGAAAAGGGCAAGACTGTATGCTGACGTGGAAGAACACTTCCCAAACAGCTATAGTGGTATTTGACTGTTGAGATATTAGAGACATTATTTATAATCTTGTGTATGAGAAACTGAGAACCTTAGAGCTTGATGAAAGGCAAGAAGATTCTTTTCCTGAGAAAAATGTAATGCTTATGAGGATTAGGCATGACTAAAAAAAGAATTCTGTTCCACTCTCCTAATATTTTGATAGCCTGCACTAGGGTCAACAGGGATTCATTTAGTTAACATGGATAATGTTTGAAAAACTAAACATTTGCAAAAATTATTCTATGCTATTGATCATTTAAAATGTTCTTACCTACCAAGCACAAAAGTAAATGCTGTTTCCAAATGAAATACTGTGATCCCTAATTTGTGATTCTTACGCCAGATGATGTCAGCATACTTACTGATTTGTGTTCTTTTTATGTATTTGCAGAATTTGGAGGTCTGTTGTCCTAGTAACATTTTAAAAAAATAAACCCAAGTTGGGGCAAGAATCTTCTATGCAAATTCATATAGCTATATTAGAGTTCAAGTGATCCTTATATTAGGTGACTACACCAAAGAATTAAATTCAATATAAAAGTAAGACAGCATTTTTTGTATTAGCCCTAAATATTAACAAATGTTTTGTTTTATTGGACCAGAATAGTTGACTTGGTTTGTTTTGATTTTTTAAAATAGTATTTTTAGTAGCTAGTTTGAGTTTATCCAGGTGAACAAAACAGTAAATATATATGTTTAAAAGATGTGAAAGACCAGTGGGGACAGTCCAATCCTGTTACCACATTACTTATTTTGTCTGTACTTTTGTTTGTACAAAGGACCCACAAAACTGATGCTTCTATTCATAGGTGCAGTTTGAGACCTGGCATGAAATGGTAAGGGAACTACTCTGGAAGGGCTTTTTTTTGTGGCTAATGCATTTGATGTTGCCGTGCAATTGGAGGAACTACACTTTTTTTTCTTTTTTGTACACATAGCAAATCAGATGTTCTCTTAGCCTGCTTATACTTCATACACGTCACTTTTTAACCCTAAAATCTTTGCTTTTCTTCTTGCTCTAAGCTCCGTTAATCCTGATCTTACAAACAGGCCACACCTCTGGCGAAGATGCAGAAGTTGGGCATTTTCGCTTTCCTTTGCGCGTACTCCAGAGTCACCTCAGTGTGCACTTTCAGGAACTGTCTCATGCCAAAATGCTGTGGTGACTGCCATTTTATTTTACACAGAGCACCTTACACAAAGGGTAACTTACACTTTCACTTTCTGGGATGAAAGCCTCCACCTGCTATTATTGAATGTATAAAGAAATGACTTGCTAGGATTTGAGGAAAGAAAAAACTATGATCATAGCTTGACATTAGTTGAAGACTTTTCAGATACTGATCCAATTACTGCAGTAAAGTGATTTAGGTCACTTTTCATTACTGTATCCAAGTGTACATTTTATTTTAAACATGGGCTTAATTTCATTGCCTTCAGTGGAACTGAAGCAAGCATTAAGTGTTCTTTGGATTTAAAGCCAATTCCTGTACATTGCTGATAAACTACAGAAGTAAAAAACTAGCTGTGGCTGTGCAGTAATCCTGATAGAACTAGGCTGGTATCAGTCATGCTGCATCAAGAATTCATTTGGTTTGCAGTCTCATTGGCAACCACAGTTTTTTCTTATTAATACTGTTAGTAGATGATAGTTAAATGTGTGTGATTTAAGACAGTACTGAAATAACTTTGGGCTGTACCTGAGTCAGTGTCTGGCTGTGTTCCTTCCTGTGTATAGGCTTCTTCCTCTTACTGATCCCCAGAAACAAAAATAGACGTAAGCAAGAAATTATAATTTTGTCTTGGGGTGACTTTATGATGTGTATCCCCTATCGCTGCCCTATGCCCAGAAACTAATTTTTTTTGCCTTTCTGTGCCTTTAAACTGAGCCTGAGAGGGGGAAGGAAAAACTGAGCAAAACTTTTTCAAAGCAGTTTGCAGCTTGTTCAAGGTCACACAGAGATAGAGAGGTTTTTTTCAGCTGTGGCTGGAGAGCGAGAGGGAAGGGAAGCACCCGGCTTTTCTTTCCAGTCGGCTTTCGGCAGTTTTTTTTCCTCAGCTCCTTTTCCTTCGCAGAGTTGAACTTTTGTTTTCCTGGGACTTAGGTTTTTTTCCTTTTCTCTCTGCTGGACTGTTTCAACATCAGAATACATTGGGAGGACTTTCCACCAAGGCCTTGGCCCTGGAGGTGGGCCCACCACCCCGTCCCAGCTCCAAGGAGGAGAGAGAGATCTACAAAAGGACTCTGAATTTTCCCCCAGGTTTTTCTCAGCAGAGTGGGAGGTTTTATCATTTAGCATTATCATCCTTTTCCTGTGTGTTTTTTTAATAAATAGTTTTTATCTGTTTCACTTTCCTTCGAGGGAAATTTATTTTTTCCCGAACCTGATGGGGGAGGGATGGTTGTAGCCTGCCTTCTCTCAGAGGATGTATTTCTAAATTTGGCCAAACCGGAAAAAATTTCCAATTCCAGGTGAACTGATAAATGCTGGCAAATGCTAGTCCTGTGAGTCCTATTACTGTCCACTGGTAGCTCTTTGTATCTAGTAAATCTGACTTAGGATCCCATCATGCAGCGTTCTTTGAGTTAGTAATTTTTAATTACTCATTGAAAAAAGACATTAAAGGGTAAAACCGACACACTGTAGTTAAATTTGTTCTAAGTCCCATAAAACAGTCACATGAAATTTATTTTTTCCACTTCTCATATCTGCAATTGCTTTTTCTCAAGATCAAGTTCTACACGGTGTCCAATTGCACACAACTGTGTTTGTATAAGCAATAAAACGGGCTTATACTTGTCTATTCTGGTTTTACACTAGTGTCAAATCTTAAATTTAGCTTAAAGCTGACAGTTCCCTATCTTCTAAAAATCAATTCCAGTGTCAGTTGTTTTATTTATTTTTTTTTTATCATTTTGCAATTCTCATAATACATTGTATTATTTGAAATAAGATCTCATCTTATAGGAAACACTTCATGTAATTAAAGGTCCATTTTTAGACATAGATAAGCTACCCTATGTTTAAAATTACTGTTTAGGCTACATACACCCTACATAGCTTTTACTAGTTTATTTTGCTCTAGTTGATTTCCAGAAGTTTTCTAAATGTTCATTTAAGGTCACAGTAGTACTAGGAGTGTGAATGAGATATAGACCCATTATGCCTGATGCCTGTACCAGAAGCAATAGCTATCAAATCTTATTCTGCCATAAGAATTCAGTCTCTTCGGAAATTTGGGTGCCTTCCCAAAAGCTATCCCTGGGATTCACTTGTATATTTCTACATGTTTCTTTTAGGTTCATGGCTGCATAAATAAATAAAAATGTGCCATTAATTATGTATTAATGTTTTCTGGTTTGCACTTATAAAAAATGTAAGGCAGTACTGTTACTCAGATAAATTTTCCTTTAATTTGTGACAGGAACCTTACAGAAAAGAAATTTCGGAAATCCCTGATGGTAATTCCCTCAGTCTTTGTAGGATTAACCTTTTGTCTTTCCTACTTCCTACCTTTTCTCTTTTCTTAGACATGATTGATTCTGATGCTTCTAGTAATTATTTATAATCTAAATCTATTGTCTCCATTTATTTGTTGGCACATTCTAGGGACAGTAAATTAGTGGTTTATTTACTTTTCAGCAGTGAATTTCAGCCAAAGCCTTTGAGGAACGCAGGGATGTTTTTCTTTAGCTGTTACAGTCTTGGTATAGTTTTGTGTTGTTGAAACAACTAAATGGCTGTTTAATATAGAGAGAAACAACCAGCTCAGCTGTTGGCAGCAGTGTTCCCAGATTATGAGACACCTCAGTACAACTGCACCACTACTGGTAACTGAGGTAGTTTAAGCAGGGGTAGCTCTGGTAGTCCTCGATGGCCTTGTGCATGCAGGCATACCATAAATTACCTTACAGTCTGTTTTTATTTTCCTTGATTCAAATTCAAGAGAAGAGATGCTGTTCCCCTACTGCATAGGAAATCATAAGCTAAGGCCATGAGCCTTACTGATATATGCGAGGTGTTTTGTGACTTTGAGCATGTAAATTATATGAAGGGCAAGCTATTCATCCTCACAATTTCTTTTGGCCTTGGAGTATTTATAGAGGTTCTCTGTGGAGCTGCAGTGTCAAGCATCCCCCAGCTGGGGAACAGCTTATGAAAGGTTCTCTGAGGACTACGTATGCACACTGAAAACTCATTAATAGTCATATGCAGTCCTAGAAGCAAGACTATTCCTGTGTCCTTTCTTCATCTGGAAAAATCTTTGGGTTTATTTCTTTCATAGTGGCATCTCCTCCTTTGGAGCATTTTTTTTTGTTAATTCTCAAGGTTGGATTTAAAAGGGACTAAATGTCATAGAGCTCGTTATTTTAATGTCTAACAAAATTATTGTCTCAAAATAGGTTTTCAGAGTCAATCCTCGACTGAATACTCAGCTGTTTGTAAGCCCTGCAGTACAGAACATAAAAAACCACCTGAATTTGAGAAGAACAAAGCCATAACTAGGAAATGTGGTAGACTGAAATTTGAAATTCTATGGCAGGGGCAAGGATTATGCACGGACTAAATAATAGGTCAGAATAAAAATGCAGAATTATTATGTAAAGTCATGATGGTCCCTGACTGGACTGATTCCATACTGCCTCTGTAGGGCAGAATCTCCTCCTGGGTCTTTGAATGATGGTGCTGCAACAGTGCAAGCACCATGGTTGTCCTCTGGTCTTTGAATTGTTCTGTGGAGTCTTCGAGTTGTTCTGTAGAGCTGAGCTGCATAATTTCTTTGGATCATCATTTTTCTTCAATATGCAGCATTTCATTTAGTGATCTATTCACTCCTCTGTTTCTATTCCATATCCATTGCAAGGGTTTTTAAAACATAGCCAGTGATTCGTAACTTAAGATGTAATTCTGTGAAACCTTTCACTGTCATTTTATGAGTTATAGATTTATATTTTCATCTGCTTGAGGACTGGATTAAGACTTTTCTATCCCCAGATTCATGGTTCAACTCTGTATGCATTTGAGATCTGGCTGGGACTGTGTTTTGAGTGCATATCTTGATGGTGAATATGGTGGTGGTGCTAGGTAGATGGTTGGACTTTGGTTTGCTGAGTTGTTTTTTTTTTTCTTTAATACGTTGTTGCTATGTTGTATATCTGCCACTGATTATGCATTTAGAAAGATCAGGACTTGCTGATAATGTACAACATACCACTTCAGAGCATTCAAGCTCTCAAAAAACTTCAGGAAAATTAGTGAGAATGGTCTAAGTAATTCAAGCATCTTAGTTAGGATGGTCTGTCCAAGCAGCAAGGTGAGGAAACAAATTAGAGATTCATCTAGAATGGGGTCCTGGTGTTCACCTTCCATCCTGACATCTTGTTGTCTTCAATCTCCTGTCTCTAATACATAGAGACATAACATGATACAGTAGATGTGAAATGTCTACTGTCATGAATGTCTGAGATAAATTCTATAATGCTCTAAGATGAAGAAAGCCTTTCTATTTTCATGCTGAATTTACTTTAAAATTGAAGCTGTGTAATCTTCTGACTTTCCCAGGTGAATTCTTTTGAGTGTTCTTAAAATTTTGACCACCAGCATGTACTCATATACTTTTCATATACTTAGAAGTGGGTGAAGTTGGTGTGGAGGCAAGTGAGGATCTTTTGCTTCTTGCACAGCATTAAAAGAAATCTGCATGGTGCATGATCATCCTAAAGAATTTTCCTATATGGTGAAATGAAATAATAAATCTGCAGATTACCAGGAGGTCTGAGTTCCAAAACAATTACTAAGAAGATCCCTCTAAAATCAGAGGTCCCAGGAGAGGTGCACTTTTTTCAAAGAAGACATTAACTTTCTTCTTGTAAGAGAAAGTTACGTTAGAAGATTGTTGTCCAGCTAGCTTGACAGACAACATCTGGGCTCTCTGGTGGGTGGCAAAACACACAAGTATTTTGTTTTACTCTGTTAGTAGCTATGAATAGCCGTGTGTTCTGTCCTGGTGCAGCCTATTCTGTTGCAGCCATTGGAGAAGTAGTGACACAAGAGAAAACTTTTTTATTTTACTTTGCTTTTTATTGTTAGTGTCTTTTAATGATGTCCAGGGCCGTGCAATATGTGAGAAACTGCCCTTATGCTGCCATTCTGCCTCACTGCAGAACAATGAATGTTGTATTTCGGGATTCAGAGCCTGCCTGCAGCAAATCTAGTCAAAGGCAAGATGCTCTAATAAAGCTTCAACCCTGGGTTTTAAGCTACAAACCCATGTGTTTAGGAGCAGTGCTCTCTGTCACTGGAATAAGCAAATTATTCCTGCTCCGCATGGTTCAAAACAGGGAATGCTGATTTGAGTATTTACACTCTCTATGCTGCAGCTTATGTGGTGGTGTTTCTTCCCAGGGCTCAACTTTTCTCTGAGCTATAGACTTTGGTAAAAAGTCTTGTTCTTCAACTTTTTAATTACTTTCTATGCTTCTGCCTTTTGACTCTTTGTATGTTGATTCTTTAGACCATGACAGTTTTTCCATTTTCTGGTACAAACCTTAGAATATCAACAAGAAACAAAAATAACAAAAAATGAAAAGCGACCTTCCAGATAATACTTCGTAATTTTTTTGAATGAAGGGTAAGCCTTACAAGAACTTATGAGCTCTAGTAGTTATTACCAGTCTACTTGAACATATTATAATTCATAAAGTAGTTATTTAAAGCAACTAATACGACTGTACTTTTTATGTTCTTTTTTTTTAATTAAAATCACTACATACTGTCATATTCCATTTTCCAGGAAAAGGTAATAAAGAACAGTAACAGAGTAGTTAACTTTATTACTCTGTATCATAATGAATTGGTTTGGAAAAAAATGAGGAATATAATTTCATTTTAGTCATAGCAAATGTTTGCCTAGAAATGCTGTTTCAGCTGATATTGTCTTAATAACCCTCATAGTGTGCTATGGTTTCTTTCTGAAGCCTGCAGACTGAAGGAGCATTGTTGCACCATTAGCACCTGTATTTTGGATGAGTTCTCCATTTGAATGTTTCTGACTTTTCGTTTCCTAGTAGGACCTTATCCCTAAGGGATAAGAGACAGTGGGTTGTGTTAGGTGAAGCATAGGAAGCATGTGTTCGTTGAGCTCTTCAATGTATCTGGTAAAGGCATTACACACGTAGGGGAAAAATAAGCTTCTTTATATGCTGTGCCAAAAATCAGGGAAGTAATCAGATTTCATGTAAACAGTGTCATGGCCATCTGCAGTATCACTCTCTGGTTATTGCACATGTGCTTTGCTTTAGACAGTCACTTCAGTCTTCCTGTTTAAAAAAACCCCACATTTTCCTTGTGTCCCTAATTATCTCTAAGGACATTAAACTGAGTTTTCATACACCTGAAAGACCACAACTTCTCTGTTTTCGGGGATGTTGTTTCTAGGGCTTCAAGAATGCAAACGTGAAAGAGAAATTCAGTCTTAAACTATTTGGCAGGATTTTATTTTTTTTAATTAACATTAATGTAATATTAGTGAAAGATTTTAAACTGACAGCTCTGATAATTAATTGCTGCTAACTAGGTCTGATCCAAAGGCTGTCACTGCTTTAAAGGAGCTTTGGAATTAGGTTTTATGATGCCCATTGTGGTCATCCACTACACTGATCTGATCTCAGTGCATTTTTGTTACAGTGATTATTTAAAACAACACTCATGGCCTTTTTTTTTTTTTCCTTCAAATTTTTGGTGCATTTCACTCATGTTTTCCCAGCATATTTGGCAATGTATTGAGAGTTAAGGTTCTGTGGATGAGAATTGAAATTCTATGGTTAGAAGGGAAAAAAAATTGAAAGTATTGAAGAATGGGAGATAACCAAGTTCCTCTGTCAACAGGAACAAATTCTTAAGTGATGGGTAATTGCTATGACTGAAATAACCACCAGGCTCCTGTCCAGACTGCATACTGAAGGCTTCTTGAACAGGTAACTGATCAGGGACTGGTTTTGTCCACTGGCTCTAAAGAAAACTGGAACCTGAAATCTGTGGGTGGAGTCACACATTGCCTCTTTGAATTCAAAATAAATGGTATATTTCAATTATTAAGTTACTAATTAAGTAAGGAAGTAAGTAAGCAATGTGAATAAATGCTTGTATCAAAAAAATAGGTTAGCCTGAGGTAAAAGCAGTAGTGATTAGGATAATGTACGTCTAAGGCCGAGAAACTCTGTCCATATCTCTCCTTTGTTCAATTTTTTGTGTCCATTTTTGTGTTCTAGTGACTCTTTGTAATCAAAGAACATCCTGCTTTTTTTTTTTTCTTTTCTGGGTGTGTAATGTCATCCAATCTCAGCATGAAATCCTAAGTTTGTTTTCATGTACTTTCTGAAAAGAAAATAATTTTGTTACTTTTCTGTACTGTTCACATTCTAATTCAGAGCATTTGGTACTGAGGCATGTTGAGAATTTTCAGTTTGATTAGAAGCACAGTAAACTGTTGCAGGGGAGCAGGAAACTCCATGTTTCTAGAGGTTTTTCTGTCATTCACTGCGAAATATTTTGCCTTTGAAAAAGCTTTACCTTGTTCTTAATTTCATTTCTTTTGATGCTCTTAGTTTCAAGAAACCTCCATTTCAATAGCAATATTTTAAATAATTGTCCTCTAGCAAGATATAATGAAAAGTACTTATTTTTGCTTAAAAAAATTCTCTTGTTAAATTCAATGCACTTGAGTGGTTATTGATTTTGTAGGTTCTATACACTACTGAAAAATATAGAGAATTTTCTTTTATTGTGTTTGTTCAGTTCATATTACGTTAGTACAGTTCTGTTCTTACATACTAAAACTCGTCTTCCTATTCAACAGATCAGTGCTAGTGCAATGCAAAAACTTCTGAATACTGAAAGTCATTTTGAATTCAGTAAATAATGCTGTGACCAAATTCTAGATTCATAATTTTACTGGAGCTAAGAATCACATTTGGATACTCATAGCTGTGTATTGAATAAATGGTCAAACACACATTTGATTGGCAGTATAAATCTGATTCTTCCAAGGTCATAATGTTCTCCTCTAGAAAGAAAATGAAGAGCTAGGTCTCCGAATTAGGAATTCAAATGTTAAAGCAAAATTAACAAAATCTGCTTCAACTCGGCTGGGAGACAGCTGTGGTTTAAGGGGGATAGGACTATTCATTCTCCAATTTCTTGATTCATGTTACATGAAAATATACAAAATGGAATTTCAGGTGGCTCTTAATTGGTTCTGACTCCAAAATTTCTACAATTCTTACAGAAAGGAAAGTCTGTCACGTAAATCAGCTACAAAGGGGAAAGATGCTAGATGCTCTTCTGTGTGGTAGACATCTGCAAACATGAATTTCTAGTTCCATAATCTCTGTAATCTGACATAATTTCTACATTTCCTTCTTGTCTGTCTTTTTTTTCCTCTTTTTCTGTAGAATCGTAGGGCTTAGGTCTTACAGTTTGCTTTTTGGGTTCACCTGTTAAATCAGTGAAGAATTTCAGCAGTGCTCTCTCCTTTCTTATTCGTTCAGTAGAAAGGACTGCTTCATAGACTGAACATGGGTTTATTTCTTGTAACATTTTATACTGTTTGTCCAAAGGGAACCTATTCTGACATGAGAGCCCTTGGGATGTAAGTGTTAAAGCAGCTCTGTGAGGAAAGACCTGAACAGGTTTTTTTTATTTCATGTCAATTTAAATGAAGCAGACTTGAGGTGGGGGCAAGATGTTTTAACCTCAAGCTATTGGATTCCATTTCCAAATTACACTGTAGCTTAATCACAAGAACCAGGCGCTTGCTGCAGCCAGTCATGTTTTAGATGAGTTTTCTGTTGTGTTCTAGTTTTCTGCAGGGCTAGCTGGGGGTGCCCATGTTACTGTTACAGAGCATAAATTGCTTTCCTGAACTTTGGGACTTGCGTTAGTAGAGTTTGAAGCACTACAGGATTTTAAATGTAAAAGTATTAATATTTCACTGTTAAGAAACAGTCTCACTTCCCCATCTGTGTGGCATATTCTACAAATTAATTACTTGGCAGGTCTGAAATACCTGTTTTTATTAGGCATTCAAAGACAGAATATCACATTTTATTCTTTTGAAGTAAATCACAGAGCACTACCTGTAAGTATCTCACTGCTCATTCCTCCCACACCGACCCCATTTATTCATAACCTATTTCATCCTTTTTTGATTTATGTCTGTTACATGTATATGGCCATGAATACAAAATGTATCCTTATGAATGTAAATAGGTCAATTGCTTGTGCAGATTTGGTTAAAAAAAATTGATACCCTTTTAGATTCTTGTCTGTAGAAATCAGGTGTAAAATACAGACCCACCAAAAAAGACAGTATTGCTATCAGGTGAAATGTCTTGAAGGCTCTGCAGGTTCTCTAGTTTCATGGTCAGGACTAAGTCCTTTCTCATGAGAGTTATCTTTTAAAGACATTGGGAGTGGTGGGCAGATAATGCCTTTTTTTTTTTAAATTTAAGTACATTTACACATAGTCAATATTCTTATTCAGAGGTGTTTTGAGCCTATGTAGCTGTTACTTCCCTTATAATTTCATATTTCCCTTTTGATTACTGAAACTAAACTAGATTCCCTATAATCTCTTTGTATGCTATTAGTAAATGAAGTTTTAGTTGTAGATATGTCACTTGCAAAGTAATATTCTGGTGTAACTCTATTATCAAGCAACACTAAAACCTAAAAATTACATGAAAAATAAAGTTAGAAATTGATATGGTAGGAGGTCAGCTGAGAAACGTCGTTATGTACTCTAAGGCATTCCT